>NC_079450.1:9029657-9037157 GCF_903798145.1 Danio aesculapii | reverse complement strand
TTATTGCTGTGTTCTTTTGGTGTTGCTCTGACAATAACACTCCAGAAACGCTAGCAGGTTGTGCGGTTTCTATCCTCCGCTGTGTTGAGTTTGTTCGTGGGTGTTTTGTTTAAACCTGAAATGCATGGAAGGCTAACTTACTGCACAAACTGTACAACTGTCATTCATTCAAGAAAGATAGCGGCAAATGAATAACAACTTTAATCATAAGGCAAAAACGTGGAATAAAAGCATCCATCTGGAGATCCTCTACGGCACTCTTCACTTGAGGTCTACGGTATTGCGAAAAATATGAGCCGTTTTTTTAAAGTCAGTGGAAAAGAAACTCAAAACACTCCATATATATTTTTGTCATAGAGATAAGTATTTTACATATTTAAAACTGTAAAGTGTTTTTATTATTTGTGTCCACGCTTAAAAACAAAATTAGTTTTTGTAAAATAATAAAGTGTCTGCTGTCATTATTTCACATTGAAGATCAATCTGAAATTAATCAGAAAATGAACTTAAACTCAACCAAATCTTTTACACAAACCTGAAAAATTTGTCCACTGAAAGCTTAGAACCAACCTACCAACCAACCTGCCAAAAAAATAAATAAACCAACCAAACAACCAAAGTCAAAGTCAGCTTTATTGTTAATTCAACGACATGTACAGGACACACAAAACAATTGAGAATGTGTTACTCTCAGACCCTAGGTGACAAACATGTAAATTACAAAAAGGAGAATTTTAAGAAGAAATTACAATAAATACAATTACACATTTAATATAATCTAAGAATATAAGTAAAAACAAAACTTTGTAAACAATACAATTACATTTAAGGGCACATGGCAAGGAGTCAACCAAAATCAACCAATCAACCAAAGAAATCAATCAACCAATCACTCAACCAAGCAACAAAACAAAACAAAACAAAACAAAACAAAACAAAACAAAACAAAACAAAACAACAACAACAACAACAACAACAACAACAACAACAACATATCAAAGAAACCAACCAATCAACCAACCAAACAAAAAAATAATAAAAATAAATAAATAAATCAACCAACCAACCAATCAAAAAAATAAACCAACCAACCAAACATAAAATCAACTAACCAACCTAAGAATTCAACCAACCAAAAATAAAATCAAGCAACCAACCAAAGAAATCAATCAACCAACCAACCAATAAACAAAATCAAACAACCAACTCATAAAATCAATCAACCAACCAACCAACCTAGCAAAGAAACCCACCAACCAACCAAAAATAAAATCATCCAACCAACCAAACCAACTACTAATAAAATCAACCAACCAACCAAAGAAATCAATCCAACCAATCACCTAACCAAGCAATCAACCAAGCAATCAACCACCCAACCGACCAACCAACCAACTAAAAAAAAAAAAATAAATAAAAAAAAAATCAACCAACCAACCAAAAATAAAATCAACCAAAAAAACCAACCAACTGACCAACCAAAAATAAAATCAACCAACAAACCAAAAAAAAACACCCAATCAACCAACCAAAAAACAATCAACCAACCAACAAATAAATAAATCAACCAACCAGCCAGCCAGCCAGCCAACCAACCAACCAACGAAATCAACAAACCAACAAAAACAAAAAAAAACAAATCAACCAACCACCAATCAACCAATCAATCCAAACCAACCAACCAACCAATCACCCATCCAATCAATCAATCAATCAATCAATCAATCAATCAATCAATCAATCAATCAATCAATCAATCAATCAATCAATCAAAAAAAATAAATAAAATAAAAATAAAGGAACCTACCAAAGAATTCAACCAACCAACCAACCAACCAATCAAAGAAATTAACAAACCAACTAAAAAAACTCAACCAACCAAAAAAATAAATAAATAAACGAACCTACCAAAGAATTCAACCAACCAACCAATCAAAATTTAAGGAGAGCAATGTTCAATAGAAGTTGAATAATTACCACATTACTTCATTACAAAAACAAAATCCTCTAACTCAAAAATATTTTCATTAGACTGGACCATTTTTAATATGCAACTAAATTGATACAGATGTGATAAAAAAAATAAATAAAAAAAACGGATCTTCCGATAAGCTTACATTTGTAGATTGCTTCAGTCTCAGCAGAGTTGAATAATTTGGACTGCAACTGTAAATAAACAAGAAAAAACAGCACTGCTCCACGGCAGCGCTCTGTTTTTCCAGTCAAATACTCTCGCTTTAGTTCATTAGAAATCTGGGACATGGCTTTTTTCTACTCCGCGGCACAGAAAATGAGGGCCGGATTGTACTCATCTGACATCACGCCAAGCATGCTGATGTAGAACTGAGAAAGAAAGACACATGCAGAGAGAGTGAGAGATAGTCCTATTCAGAGCCACGTTTGCTTAAATCGCCAGCTCCATGTGTCACTACAGAGAAAAGGCTGACTTTTCTTGCTCATTAACCTCCATCGGTCCGTCGTCCTGCCTTTGTTGGCGTGATACAAACAGACAGGCCACCGAAAAGACCTGTAGCACCTCAAGAGGAGATAAAACAGCTGAGGCACAAAGCCACGGATCTTTTTGACTTGATGGACTTGAGGTGTGTGTGTGTGTGTGTGTGCTTATACGTATAACTCTCAATAGATTCTTCTATAAAGGTGAAGATGTTGAATAATATGTGATTATTACAGCTATAAAACTGTAAAGTGGCACACGCTGAACAAATGGTTAATTGGATTTACAAATTTTGTTACTGTAAGTGGTTGCAAATAATCTAGATGTGCTGAATTTAAACAAATTAAGTTGAATATTACTAAACTTAATTTGTTTGTATAAATTCAGGCCATATTTGTTGTCGATCCCAGTTGTAAGAGCAACAAATAATAACTTGACTTGTAGTTGATCAGATTGGCCAGCCCAGTCACCAGAAATGAACATTATTGAGCATGTCTGGGGTAAGATGGAGGAGGCATTGAAGACGAATCCAAAGAATCTAGATGAAGTCTGGGAGTCCTGCACGAACGCTTTACAGTATGATACTACCAGGGCTGGATTTATGTAAGGGGTAGGTGGGGCAGAAGCCTCAGGCCCACAGAAGGGGGGCTCGGGGGTGAGGACGGGGGCTAGATTGGCTGAAGAATCAATTTCAATCATGATGCAGAAAATGCCTAATAGGGCTGTTTAGTCCTCCATAAGCGTGATCAGATGTCCCGTTTTGTCCCCCCCCCCAAAAAAGTCCCTATTTTCCAAGCACAGTTCCTTATTTCGGCTCTACCACGAGAAAGGTCCAATTAAAGGTAGGCTAACCAAATGCATCATGGAACAAAAAATTTAATTTAAACCCACATTAAGTATCCATTATAGGGCTGCATGATATTGTACGTCTGAGGTCCATCATATTACTCACATTCATACTGTATATGTACTTTTCTAACAGTCGAGTAGTACATTTAAATTCAAATGCAGTACCTACTGAATAGTAGGCAGTTTCGGACGCAGCCCTGGTGCCCCAATCTAATCAGTCTAATTAACTCAAAACACCTGCAAAGGTCTTTAAATGGTCTCAGTCTAGTTCTGTAGGCTACAAAATCATGAGGAGGATGGCTGATTTGACAGTTGTCCAAATGACACCACTGACACCTTGCACAAGGAGGGCAAGACATAAAAGGTCATTGCAAAAGACGCTGACTATTCACAGAGCTGTGTCCAAGCACATTAATAGAGAGGCAAAGGGAAGGACAGGATGTGGTAGAAAAATGTATACAACCAATAGTGATAACTGCACCCTGTCGAGAATTGTGAAACGAAACACATTCAAAAATCTGGGGGAGATTCACAGAGTGGACTGCAGCTGGAGTCAGTGCTTCAAGAACCACTACGCATGTACGTATGCAAGACATGTAAAGACTAATGTGAAGAATTCCTTTCGGCTCGCTGCTGTTCAAAAACAGTGATGCTGCTAAACTATACCCTGGAGTGGCTGTAGCTTAATCAGAGTTTTGAATGGCGCTGTTTAGTCCCCCATAAGCATGATCAGATGTCAATTTTTCCCCAGGACAGTCCCTTTTATCCCAGCACAGTTGTTACTTATTTCAGCTCTATCGCGAGAATGGTCCAGTCAAAAGTAGGCTAACCAAGCGCATCATAAAACAAAAAATAAGATCCAAACAGTATTCCTAAAAGGGCTGCACGATATTGGAAAAATCTGATATTGCGATATTTTGTTTTGTTGCGATATTTATTGCGATATGAATATAATTTCACCAGATGATTTGAACAGCTCTATTTGGAAAGATTTCATTCGTTTAGATTGACTGGGATGATGAAGTCTTCTATGTAGCACATCTGCACAAAATATAAGAAATTGAAAAGCATATAACGACAGAGCAAAAATAAAAGTTAAATTAACAGGGTTTTCTGGGGAGTAAAACAGTATTCAAGTACAGAAACTGAACAATCAAATGGAAAACAACATGGTCATTATTACATAGATAATAAAAAACTATGTTAAATAATATATTTATCTTTTAATCTTTAATAAATAATCTAATCCTGCGATGTGAATACTGCAGACACGCACATTGCGATATCGATGCTCAAATAATATTTTGTTCAGCCCTAATCCCTTATTAACGTGGAAGTAAGAGAAGCCAGGATAGGCAGAATCATGCAGAATGGACTCTGAAGCACTGCTTTGGCTGTGTACGCGCAATCCCGCCCTCTCATAACCGAGACAATGTGCAAATCGAAAAAGCCTACACACAGAGTTATCAAAATATCGGTAACACTTTACAATAAGGTTCATTAGTTAATGCATTTACTAACATGAACAACACTTGTACAGCATTTATTAATCTTAAAGAGCCCATATTATACATGAAATAGGGTCATATTTAGGTTGTAAGGGTCTCCAACAACAGTCTAATATGCATGCAAGGTCAAACAACACTTTGATGGTCTTATAATCTGCATTTATTTTTACCTAATTATCCCAGCGACTCCCATATGAATCGTTCAGTGATTCATTTGTTCCCAAACCCCTCCTCAGCGCAAAGCTAATCTGCGCTGATTGGACCGATGACAGCCTGCTGCGATTGGTCGACACGGACAAGGCTTCAGCGCAAGGCAGAGTGAAATGCCCAGCAGCTAATCAACAATATAAAAGTAGTCACAGTGCATACACTGATTTTGGCTGCCAGTGGGTGAATGTAAACACAGACGATGGACTAGAAAATACTGACGACTAACTATTTAAAAAAAAAAAGTCCAAGAACTGGCGAGGAGATCTCCTAGCCCGTCGCAGTCTACTTGCTCTTTTCACACACACACGCGCACGCACGCACGCACGCACGCACACACACACGCACACACACACACACACACACAGGGCCGGCACGTCCATAGAGACCTAGAGCGGCAGAATAGAGAGGGGGCAACGCTCAGTTATATCCGCGGCGCTGGGTCAGTTGGAATTTCTGTGTGGAGTTTGCATGTTCTCCCTGTATTGGCGTGGGTTTCCTCTGGGTGAATTGAATAAACTAAATTGGCCGTGGTGTATGTGTGTGAATGAGTGTGTATGGGTGTTTCCCAGTACTGGGTTGCAGCTGGAAGGGCATCCACTGTGTAAAATGTGCTGAATAAGTTAGCTGTTCATTCCGCTGTGGCGACGCCATGATGAATAAAGGGACTAAGCTGAAGAAAAATGAATGAATGTGTTACGTGCCTCCTCTATCTAGGGTCAGGGAATCACGCAACAAAATAACATACAGGGAAAAAATAAATAAATTTAATTTAGCAAAATTAAATTTAATAAGAGGCCAATTTTGATAATAGAAATATAACTAAATAATAAAAAAGGCAGCCAACAACCATCACCCTTCTCCAGTCCCAGCACTCCAACAATAACTCACACCAATACAATGTCAAAAAACAGAAGTACATTCATTTCCAGATTAACAAATCATAAATGACCAAGGGTAATGGTAGGTTTCAGAAATACTCAGGAGGGGATAATACCCAAACAACAAACAAAAGATCTAACTGATTGAGGAAGCAACTCTCTAAACTCTCAAAATAAAATTAAAAAGAAAAACAAAGATCTTACCTTGCTCCCTTCTCTACCGGAAACAGGAGAAAAATAAATGTATCAAACAAAAAGTGACCTCCACCTCCGTACTACTCTAAAAAGTTGAAACAAAACCAAAAATATAGTAGAATATAAGTAGTAATATAAGTAGAAATAACAAAGGGAATTTAAAGTCAAATTTTCACTATATTTTTTACTAACAATAGGATTTTTAACGTTACAACAAGTATCCCTACATTATTGAGCACAAAAGCTAGTCTGGGGCAGGACAACCAGGTGAGAGCAGCCTTAACCAACTAGTGTTTGGCACAGTCTCTCTTTGTTCTCTACTGCTGCATGCCCCAGCCACTTAATTGCCAACAGGTGAGACAAGATTGAGAGAGAGAGAGAGAGAGACTAGAAGAAACATTAATACAAACCATGTGCGTGAATGTACAGTTGTGTATTGTATTTTTTGATCATAATAATATTAATATTTTATGTATTATTATGATTATGATTATGATTATGATTATTATTATTATTATTATTATTATTATTATTAATAATAATAATAATAATGTTAATCATTATTATATTTATTTTTATTTTAAATATTTAATATTATATTTATTGTTGTTGTTGTTGTTGTTATTATTATTATAAATAAATATATATATATATATATATATAGAGAGAGAGAGAGAGAGAGAGAGAGAGAGAGAGAGAGAGAGAGAGAGAGAGAGAGAGAGAGAGAGAGAGAGAGAGAGAGAGAGAGAGAGAGAGAGAGAGAGAGAGACAAAAACAACAACAAACCCCCCACAGGGTGGCAGTGTGCGACACTTGAGGCCAGAGAGACTAGAAGAGAGATAATAATAATCATCATAATAATACATAAAATATTAATATTATTATGATCAAAAAATACAATACACAACTGTACATTCACGCACATGGTTTGTATTAATGTTTCTTCTAGTCTCTCTGGCACAAATATTAAATGCATAAAATAATTTAAAAAACTCTTTTTTTTTCATCTTTTATATGCAACAAATGGAACAGCTGAAAACCACGACATTATCTATTCGAGAGGCTTTAAGTTATATTAAAGGCCGACTAATTTACGTGAAAATCATCAAACATTTTGGCAGTGACTGGCAACTTATAGAAAAAAACACACTGTCAGGGAAATATAAACAGAAAATGTCCCACCTATGGTGACACTTGAGGGGTTAAAAAAAAAATACTTTAACTGTGTTTTTCTTCAGATTGACTTTGCTGACTTCAAAAAGGTGCAGCTTAATCATTTTTCCCTTCTGAATCCAGTCATGCATCATTCTGAAGCGTTTTTTTCCTCTCTAATGGAATGTGAAAATAACAAGAACACATTGTTGGAAAATTCGTTCATTGTGACTCACTTTGCTAGCACGGGTCA
>NC_079450.1:9014657-9024657 GCF_903798145.1 Danio aesculapii | reverse complement strand
GTTTTAATAATTTTATTTTTTTCGTTTCTTCTATTCTTGTTTATGTAAAGCACTTTGATTTACCATTGTGTATAAAATGTGCCATATAAATAATCTTGCCTTGTCTAAACTGTAAATAAGTAGATAAGCATTTAAAAAATAAATCAAATGCACTATAAAAAAAAAAATCTGTTAATTAACAGTGTCTGTATTTTGTGATCGACAAGTGTTTTCCGCTTTTTTACGGCTGTGAATTGCATTATGGGATGCTGATCTCTGCTCTGTCAGCTTTTGATGTTGAGAATTCAACTTTACAGTTTAACAAGTGACTTTTATGGAAATTTTTATTCATTCATTCATTTTCTTTTTGGCTTAATCCCTTTATTAATCAGGGGACGCCACAGCAGAATGAACCGACAACTAATCTAGCATATGTTATACGCAGCGGATGCCCTTCCAGCTGCAACCCATCACTGGGAAAACATCCACACACACTCGTTTACACACATACATTACAGACAGTTTAGCCTACCCAATTCACCTATAGCGCATTACTTTGGACAGTGAGGGAAACCGAAGCACCTGGTAAAACCCACTGGTTTGCACACTCTGTTATGCAGTAAACAATTTATATGGCTAAAAATACATTTAAATATAAGCCTAGGTCTATATGAACACTACAATGAACCCTATTATTGTTAAAAAGGACACTGTTAGTGTTAAGCTATTAACACTGAGAGTGTAGTTTTAACATATGAATTTCGTGCAAATATGGAAAGGGAGTGAAAAACAGTGTTAAATTAACACTAGCAGTGCTTTTTTTTCACACTATGCAAGTGTAAAAAATTACTCTTTTTCAAGTGTAAATTAAACTCAATTTAGTGTGGACCTATATAAACACTACAAGTGTTGATTTTCACACTTTGAGAGTGAAATTAACACTTCAAAATTTGCTGTGCACCATTAATAAGGTCTAAAAATATGGATAATTTTGCCACTTACCACTATGTGTTTTTTTCAGGTCGGAGCTGTCATTCATGTATATGTTGCGATGTCAGTTCGATGCGTGCATCGCAATATGAAACTATTTTTGTTGACATCTTGGATTAAAAACAGACTGAACTTGAGGCCAGGTGACCTGGTCCGATAAACTCACGTTTACATTGCGTACATTGCAATATCGATTCTGAAATGATATATTGTGCAGCCCTAATAGCTATTGTCAGCTTTTAACAGATAATCTTAGTACTATTTTTAATCTGCCACTTTTTATTTTGAAAAGCCAATTTAAAGCGACAGTCACCAAAACAACACAATAAGATCAAAGCCTAAAGGGGCAGATTCATAGAGTTATAAATAATTATTTATTTTGAGCTGAAACTTCCAACACAGGCTCATGCTGAAAACGTAGCCCTACAGACGTTTCTGGAAACCGCGAATTACTTAGCCAGAGGTACGTATGGCTGCATTAAATTTTTTAAACGAACGCTACGGAACGGTGTGACGCGTTCCTTTTCATGCTTACCAGCTGACCACTTACCTCCGTATGGACGACATTCTGGCTGCAACCAGTTTGTCTCCTTAGCGGGGCATGTATTTGGTGGACTTGAGACGCAGAGAGGAGTTGACCACGACGATGGAGTTCAAGTCCGGTGAAGAACGGTTCCAGAAAGCAGGTAAGACAAAAACAGAATCCAAAAAAATATATAAAAATAAACAAGTAAATAGCAGGGTGAGAATGTGGTAAAATCTGAAAACATGGTAAAAAAAATCAGACGAGGGCTTTTCTTTTTTAAATTTCTTTTTAAACGGGTTGGTTGGGTTTAGGGAAGGGGGAGGGTGGGTCAGTCAATCGATCGCTCAGTCAGTCAAAAAGTCTGTCAGAAAGTCTGTCAACAGTGGCCTCTGGTGGGTTTACGCGAGAACAGCAGGGACGAATGTTAGCGCGGCATGCATGTCGGCGGACTTGAGACCCAGAGAGGAGTTGACCACGACGACGGGGTTCAAGTCCGGTGAAGAACGGTTCCAGAAAGCAGGTAAGACAAAAACAGAATCCAAAAAATATATAAAAATAAACAAGTAAATAACAGGGTGAGAATGTGGTAAAATCTGAAAACATGGTAAAAAAAAATCAGACGAGGGCTTTTATTTTTTGGATTGCTTTTGAAACGGGTTGGTTGGGTTTAGGGAAGTCGGTGGGCAGGTTAATCGATAAAATTGGTTAGGTTTAGGGAAGGTGGAGGGTGGGTCAGTCGATCGTTCGCTCAGTCAGTCAAAAAGTCTGTCAGAAAGTCAGTCAACAGCGGCCTCTAGTGGGTTTACGCGAGAACAGCAGGAGCGAATGGCACTCGCGAGGGAAATTTGAGATCTCAAAAAGCATAAACAGCGGCCTCTTGTGGATTCGCAAAAACAAAAACAGCAGAAAAACATGCCGCCGGGATGTATTTCACGGTCTCCAGAAACGTCTGTAGAGGTACGTTTTCAGAATGAGCCTGGGTTGGAAACTTCACATACACACTCTAGGGACCATCAGAGACTTATTTTACATCATCTAAAAAAGGAGGCATAACAGGTTCCCTTTAAAATTTGAAATGATTTATCTTTATTACTTTAAAAGAAAGAATTCCTCAACCAAGAAGTGCAACACATAATTTAAAATGCAATAGACAAGTGTGGAAAAAAAAATAGACGGGGAGGAAATGGACTTGCGAACATATAAAGATTTCTAGTAATGGAGACTCAGGATTGCTTTTGAATGTCCCAGAAATCCAAAGTTACAGTCTCGACATCAAACCTCCTGAGAAGTGGCGAGTGTGTTCACAGAGAATAAAGAAGTAACGCTAGAAAGACACAGAAAAAAGCCCAGAGGAAAAGTGTTTCTCAGAGGTTTCACTGTCAAAGCCCTGGAGGATTCAACTTATGCTTCATTTCGGTCTCTGATGTTTTTCCTCAAACTCCTCAGACATTAAAAGTGCATAACACGCTGTACAGTATGAGTAAAATGTGAGTAATACAGTTAGCATACATTAGATGAGTCTAAGAAATGCAAATGATTAAGTTTTTTAAAGAGCCCTTGTTATGGGTTTTTGAAAATGACCTTCCATGTTGTGCGTAACACAGCTCTAAGGGAAGTGAAATATCCAGCTAAGGCTTAAATCTGAAAGTGGACAGTGTTTAAAACTATAGATTCATCTTTAAAAGAGTTGACCCATAATGCTTCAAATGAATCGTTTTGATAACAATTCTTTAGCCGTTTCTGCGTGACGTCGATATGAAACATAAGCCCCGCCCAATTGTTGTGCACGCACACCCGGGAAAACTGTTGTTGTAGGTTCAGGGGTGAGGTTGAGAACCGGGTACTGTGGTGTTAGTGAGATAACGACTATGAAGCTTGTTTTGAGCAGCCGCTGCGATCGAATCCTATACCAATGTTGGCGACCTGGGGGTTTCAAAGAAAAAAAAAAAAAAGGGGGGGGGGGGGGGGGGGTTGAGATTACGGGAGTTTTCCGGGATAAATAACAAAATGGGTGGGTGGCTGGAGATGGGTCTGAAATACGAGAGACTCCCAGGAAAAACAGGCGTGTTGGCAGGTATGCTCGCACATACACTCTGCACTCTGACTACTTCAATATTGTTAAGCCGTGGTAAGCATTTCGCTCTGTCTCGCGCTGAACGCTGTCGACCAATTGCAACAGGCTGTCATCGGTCCAATCAGCGCAGATTGGTTTCTCGCTAAGGAGGGGTTTGGGAACAAATGAATCGCTGAACGAATCCTCCGGGAGTCGTTGGAATAATTAGGTAAAAATAAATGCATATTATAAGACAATGAAAGTGTTTTTTGACCATGCATGCATATCAGCCTGTTGTTGGAGACCCTTAAAACTAAAATAGGACCCTTTGTTAAGTATAATAGGGGCCCTGTAAAATAATATTCAGGCCCGTAGCCAGGGGGTGTTCGGGTAGATTTGAAAGACCCACCCCTCACTGACAAGGGTCCAGAATTTGTCTTATACATGAGCTCATTTGTACTATTTTGACTACTATGCCATCATAAATTCCCTGCTGTATGTGTGTGTGTTTGTGTACTGCGTACTTTGTAACATTTGTGTGTGACTCATTTCAGAAAGACTTGAATAAACTCCACCACAAATACATCAAATAAACTTACTTGGTAATTTTTGACTAATGAGATGGATTTCTGCTTTATCTGTCTCAATCACTGACTGCTGTTTATCTGACGTAACGCATGAGAAGCAGACATGCATGTGGGAATGGTGGGCAGAGAAAACAAGCTCATTTGTATTAAAGAGCACAGGCTACAAAAAAAGCTACAATGTCCTCAGACCTCAAAATAGGCATATTCTGCATAGCACAATAAATAATCTGATGAGTATTTTGAGATGAAACTTTACAGACACGTTTTGGGGACACCACAGACATATCATACATCTTATAAAAGGAGTAAAGTAGGAGCCCTTTATTTTGAAACATTATTCCTTTGAGAGAACTCACTCATGATGCATCATTAATCTACAGATGCTCATATATGCATGCAGTGACTGTGCAAGTGTAGTTTGATGCATATGTTGACCAATGCAAGCTCCGGAGGTAATAAATCATGAGGATTGATTATTCGTCAGTATGCAAATTTGAAAACTGTATTTAAATGAAATGCATACATGTCTTTCTCTATTTCCGCCCATATGCAAACGTTAACGCATGTCACAGGTTACAGACTCATGCAGTGGATACATAGCATACAGTAGTGATCTAGTAGCCTATTGATATCAGTCAATAAGACAAAATCAGACAGAAATGAAAAACTATATGAATTCAGAAAATGAGGAAACCTCCTGCTGTTTTTGGGTCAGTGCATGAAGCAGATGCAGCGCTGCATACAAATGCACATGAAGATGGATGTGTGTGATCCCTACAGAGACTTCTAGAAAGCACAGAACAGTTTAAATGCACATTATTGCATTCTTTGCCAATACTTTGCATTCTATACATACTAACATTAGATATTCAATATTTCTGAATTAAATGTTTTAGCTCACTAAGATGTTATTTGTTTGATTAGAATACAGTAAACACTGTAATTTTATAGATCAAATGGTAATGCTTTTAATTTAAAATGGAATAAATTTAATAATTAAAAAAAATAAATCAACAAAACAGCAATTTGGGAAACCTCAATATACTGTTCAGTCAAATAAAGACAAAAATGCCGATAACAAATCTTTAAAAAAAAGCAAACAAAAACAAACAAAAAAAAACCAGCATTTTGGATGTCCCGAGTTTGAGTTCCAGCACGTGGACTTTTCCCAAACCCATCCCTCTCTCTCTCTCTATTATTTGAAATAGTTCAAATAAATTAAATAGTGCTTTTTATTTTAGTTTATTGTAAAATGGACAATGTTTTAGGTGTTTAAAAACATAATAAATTAATATTAACTGAGTTTTTGTGTAAATGTGGAGTCTTTCATGCCACATCAGCGTTCAGAAATCATTCTACTATGCAGATTTTCTGCTTATTATTATGAATTTTATCAGCATTAAGATTATCGATCTTTCATTTTAATCACAACATTACTGTATTTTTTTCTTAAATGCAGCCTTGATGAGAATGAGAAACTATGAAAATATGTTTTTATTTATTATTATTTATCCATTTTTCATAAAAAAATAAACCAAAACCGAACTATTGTGAAATATCATCGCAGATGTATTAGATGTCTCTGTGTTATATATGTATAAATATATATAAATATCCTACTTTAATTTATCTAGTTCAATCAGGTAATCAATCAATCAAAAAATCAATAAATCAAATTATTATCAATTTCAAATCACTAGATTCGATTTATTATATAAGATGCAAAGTAAAATTTTCTGGCATTTACATGTTTAATTTAATGTTACAAGCCATTTATGTGTGATTGACTATGGTATTTACTAACAATTTTAGTCTAGTTTATTGTTGATTACATACAATTACCGGGTGAACATCCAAGTAATGTTCACTAATATCTAAAATTAAAACTAAAGTTATATGCCACTGGGGGTCGTGCTTTACTGTGATTTTACCATGGGAAATGGAGAAAACAGAGAAAATTAGGGTATAATTTAAAATCTTATGCGTTTTTAGCCTATAAAGACATTTTATTGGGCTGTTTTATTCCCAAAGTGAAGCAATGTTCTGTGAATGAAAGTTACTGCACTAAACAAATATATGATCTCCCTCTTTCGGAGGTGATTAATATCCATTGACATTATTGATTTAATGCACTGACCATTAAATTGCCTGGTCAGATATAAAATTTCTATTAAATTTGCATCCTGAATTCTAGGAGCATATACATTACTTGATGGCAAATTATGTAATTGCTGTACCTTATTAGATGTATCTGTGTTAGGCTATATATATATATATATATATATATATATATATATATATATATATATATATATATATATATATATATATATATATATATATATATATATATACATATACATATATATACATATAATACCATAAATGTAGAGTAAATGTAGAGTCTATGTGTATATATATATATATATATATATATATATATATATATATATATATATATATATACATACACATACATACATACATATATATATATATATATATATATATATATATATATATATATATATATTTATATATATATATATATATATACATATATATATATATACATACGCATATATATATATACATACGCATATATATATATATATATATATATATATATATATATATATATATATATATAGAGAGAGAGAGAGAGAGAGAGAGAAAGAGACAGAAAATTAAGGTATAATTTAAAATCTGCTTCGTTTTTAGCTTATAAAAGACATTTTATTGTAATTTAATGGTCACATTACAATAAAGTTTCATTAGTTGAAATAATAGTTAATGCATTTACTAACATGATGTAAGATCGAACAACACTTGTACAGCATTTATTAGCTCAACATTTACTAATGCATTATTAAAATCCAAAGTCGTTAGTTCACGCGTTGTTAACATGAGCTAACAATGCACTTTATACCAATTAACTAATCCACTACAATACATATAGTAATATAATAATAAATAAATCAATACTGTAATACAGTTAAAGTCAGAATTATTAGCCCCTATTATATTTACAAATGTGTTGAAAAAAATCTTCTCTCTGTTAAACAGAAATTGGGGATAAAAATAAACCGGGGGCTAATAATTATGACTTCAACTGAATATGTATTGTTCATTATGTCAGTAATAAATACATTATCATTAACTAATACAATGTTATTATAAAGTGTTACCAAAATATCCCTATAAATCCATGCACTATACTTTATAATCTTCTAAGGTTGTACAGCACAGCAATGTGTGAGATGCTAATAATCTTTCTTTTGAATCTCATTAGCACATGTTTATTTCATCTCAGCATGTGCGGATGCATCAACACTCGTATGACCTTAGAAGACTTGATGCACAGTTTTTTGGACTGATTGTGAAGCTTAAAGAAAAACTTGCACAGGTCTGATTGCAAATAATGACGACTGTTTCGTTAACAGATGAACTATTCCTTAAATAGATAAATCTGGGCATGTTAGCTGGAATCAAACTGACAGCTTTTCAGTAAGAAGAAATGGAGTAGTGTGTCACGCAGCGACAGAAGTCATTATTCAGTTCAGCTTAATTAACTTGTTTTAGGCTGACACATAATGACAGGAAATAAGAACCAAGACAAAGATGAGCTCCACTCAACAATGTGCTCACTCAAATGTATGATTTCACTTTCAAACATGAATCAAGGCCTGAACAAGCAGATACAAAGGAATTACGTGTTATCTGACTAAAGTTATAAGCCACCAGGGGTCGTGCTTTACTGTTATTTTACCATAAGAATGAGAGAAAACCGAGAAAATGTTGATGTCATTTAAAATCTGTTTCTTTTTTTAACCTATGAAGTAATTTTTGGCCTGTTTTTATTCCCAACGTGAAGCTAAATTCTGCGAATGAAAGTTACTGCACAAAACAAATGTATAATATCTCTCTTTCGAGGGTCATTGATATCCATTAACATTATTAATTTAATGCACTGACCATTAAATTGCTGCTCAGAAATTAACTTTCTATTAAATTTGCATCCTGGAATTGATTTTCAGGGGCATATACTTCACATGGGGGCAATTTCTGTAATTGCTGTACCTTATTAGATGTATCTGTGTTAGGCTTTTAAGCCAAATATGCTACTATAATGTATCTAGTTCAAGATCAATCAATCAATCAATCAATCAACCAACCAATTAGCAAACCATTTTTTTCCAGCCGTCCAACAGACCGACCGACCGACCAACCAACGAATCAACCATTAAACCAACCCACCAACCAATTAATCAACCAACCAACCGACCAACCCAAACAACCAAATAACCAACCAACCAACCAACCAACCATCCAAACAATCAATCAATCAATCGACCAAGCAACCAATTAATTTTTTTTCCAGCCATCCAACCAACCAAATATATTTTTAAACCCATCCAACCAACTACCCAACCAACAAAATATTTTTTTTCCAGCAGTCCAACCAACTAAGCAATTCATTTTTCCCCAACCAACCAACCAACATTTTTTTTTCTAGCAGTCCAACCAACCAACCAACCAATACATTTTTTTCCAGCAGTCCAACCAACCAACCAACCAACCAACCAACCAACCAAAAACCAACCAATTAATTTTTTCCCCAACCTACCAACCAACCAACCAAATAACCAACCAACCAACCAACGCAGTGAGACATTCCCTAAACAAAACAGTTCACACTTCAGTTTCTTATCAAATCTTTTGACCAATCAAATGTTCTCTAGTATCAGACATGCCCCGCCCCCTTCAGATTTGCTTTTGATGCACTTGATCTCAACCACTCTCACTAGCAGAGTTGTGATGAAACAAAATTATTGGCTGTTTTCTAAAAAGGGGAGGAGCTACTCTATGTTCCACCATGTACATCGAATAAAATGCCTATTTCAAAGCACAGGACTTGTAATATTTGATGCATCTTACCTGAGCAATGAGGTTGCGAGCCACCCCACTGGCCGTTCAGTTGGCAGGATCGGGTAGATTCACCAATCAAAACTCGGTCTTCTAAACACCTGTAGTGAACTGTTGAACCAAAGGTGAATTTATCGCCCATTACAACTGCATGAGGAGGAGAACCAGGGTGACCACAGTCCACCTCTGTAGAAGAAAAAACAAAACATCACTATAATCAAACAGATAGGCACCATGTATCTTGGTTTGTTTATTGTTTTAATGTCCATCATTTGAAGCACTCCTCATGTACTTTTTCATGCTTCTTTTATATGCTTTGTTTCCAGTGAGGACTTAGAAAAACTTGTTCATGCTTTTATCAGCAGCAGGGTTGATTACTGTAATGGCATCCTCACTGGCCTTCCCAAAAAGACAGTCAGACAGTTGCAGCTCATTCAGAATGCTGCAGCCAAGATTCTGACCAAAAATCAGAGCACATCACACCTGTCCTCAGGTCTTTACACTGGCTCCCAGTTACATTCAGAATAGATTTTAAAGTATTATTACTGGTCTATAAATCACTAAATGGCCTAGAACCTCAATACATTACAGATATGCTCACTGAATACAAACCTAATAAATCACTCAGATCTTTAGGATCAAAAATTCCAAGAGTTCAGTCAAAGCAGGGTAAATCGGCTTTCAGCTACTGCGCCCCTCACTGGTGGAGTCAGCTTCCAGAAATTATCAGATGTGCTCCAACATTAGGCACATTCAAATCAAGACTGAAAACACATCTGTTTAGCTGTGCCTTTACTGAATGAGCACTGTGCTATGTCTGACAGATCCCACTATATTATTTCTTATCTTTTTTTAAATTCTTTTATAACCTGCTTTAACACATTTTAATCTGTATTTAATCATTTTATAGTTTTTTTTCTCTTATACTTGTTTATATAA
>NC_079450.1:8992157-9012157 GCF_903798145.1 Danio aesculapii | reverse complement strand
ATCAGTTTGTAAATACATATTTATAACGTGTTTAATGATTGTGCTTTCATACTTTGTTAATTATTATTTTTTCATTACCTAAGTATTGCATTATTTACAAACTAGTTATTTAAGAATAGTTGGTGCTATTTTAGGATCTGTTTGGAATGCAGAAGTAAATGATTAATAAACTATTCAAATTAACATTCATATATCTTATTATCCAGGCATACAGTAATAGTTAATTTGTATGTTAATAAATGCTTTTATTAATGCAACTTCACGCTAATCTAAAGTGAGGACTATTTATGCTTAATAAATCCCTTATACATGACAATTAAAGGCTCAGTTAAATTCTAAACAGGAAAAAAGAAAATGAATGACTTTACTAACTTCTATTACTTTGAAGATTCACAAAAGAAACTGTATCAAATTTAAAATAAAATTTTGCAACCTTCTCAAAAATAAAATTACAGTCCAATTTAAACTTCGCCAGATAACACTGATATGTTGTATCATAATATGTTGTTAAATTAATATATTGTTGTTGTTTTATACAATTTATTTAATTATATTTATTTCCAGTCAATTTAAACGCCAAGCATTCAAAGGTAGTAAAACATGGCAGAGTGACCTCGGCTACAGTCACATCAGAGAAAATAACTGCTAAGTCACCGTCTCTGCCAGTGGAGCGAGCAAATATGCCACGATATTACTTGGCATATTTAACTTTTTTGCATATTCATAATCATATCTGCTTTTTGGTGGAAATCCTGAATAACATGACAATAAAAGCCGACCCGACTTGACTCTGTGAATGATTGGCGTTCTCAGATCTGTGGAAATGTGAAGATGTTACAGTGAAGGTCTGCAAGCACAGATTCTGTGTGGGTCTGTCTGTAACCCTCTCTCAAGATGTCACCAGAAACAAGTGCTGCGTGGGTGAATTTTAGCAAAGTGGAAGAGGACACTGTACTGTTACATATTTGTGCTCTGTTTGTGTTTTCTCTCTCTCGCTCTGCTCTCCCATATCTGCTTTCATTATTCACAGGTTCCGTTCATTGGTCTATTCAGCTATTGGTCATTTCTCCCCCGGTTACGTCATTCTTACGTCACATCCAATAAGCAAAGACCACCCACCATAAAAGCGCGCGACAGACCACTCACCAGTCTCTCTCTTTTCCCTTTCTTGTCTTGTTTTCTTGTTGGTTTGCGTTACGAAAAAACCCGTCTAACTGTGTATTTTGTTGTTGCCCGTTTCTGTGTGCACATTATCCGTCCGTTATTTGTAGATCCCTCCATTTCTCTGTTTAAACGTTGTTTACGAGGCTTGGACGAAGCGGACAGGTAAGAAGGTCACGTGACATACATTTTGCAACACTTAGGACTACTCTTCTGTATAGTACATTAGGTTAGGGGCGAGCGCCACCCCTTGTACTTTTGGATAGATAGATAGAGTAGACAGTCAGGACTCGGGAGACTCTTCGCGTGCTAATTATTTTGTTTCACATAGTTAGTTATCTAGATGCTTCTGGGAAGTTAGATTTAGTTTGGGTTTTGTTCTTTTCGTTCCTTTAGCGCCACCCACGTCCCTTCTGCCAGCTCTCCTGTCTTTGTATTTGTTTCAGTGTTGTAAATATTGTAAATAGTATATTTTGCCTTACTTTATTTTCTTTATTTTGGATTTATTCGTTGTTTTTGTTCACTTTGGGAAACATAAATAAAAATCACAATTTTGGTATTATTTTTGGTTGTCTTTTGCACTTATTCACTGTTTGTATAAATATATTTTAATTACAAATAAATGCCAAACCCCACCATCCCCTGGACTAACATCAGGGGTTTGTAAATTTGCTAGATTATGTAGAACACCATCTAAATTTAGACACTTTCAAACCTTGCTTCTGAGTAGCCTCTCCATCTCTAAATAAGACGAATAGCACCGGGCTTGCGTGCTGTGAGCAACGTTTAAATATGCCTAATTTCATTAAGTCATTTTCTTTTCGGCTTAGTCCCTTTATTAATCTGGGGTCGCCACAGCGGAATGAACCGCCAACTTATCCAGCATGTGTTTTACACAGCGGATGCACTTTCAGCTGCCACCCAGTACTGGGAAACACCAATATATCCTCATTCACACTCATACACTACAGACAATTTAGCCTTCCCAGTTTACCTATAGCAAATGCACCTGCATGAAAACCCACGCGAATACGGGGAGAACATGCAAACTCCATAGAGAAATACCAACTGACCAACCGAGGCTCGAACCAGCAACCTTCTTGATGTGAGGCGACAGTGCTAACCACTGAGCCACCGTGTCGCCACATTCAAATATGCCTAATTAATTTTATTCCATTTTTGTATGAGGACAAGGATATTTTAGGGCAACAACAAGCTTATTTAGTCAAGTTTTAGTGTGTGTGTTGAATAATTGTCCATCACACATCACTTTACATCGATTTTACTATATTTGAAAGTAGTCTGTACTGTACTGGAAGACACAGCTAATTAAAAAAACAAAACAGAGGACACTATGGGGCAAGTCTCAGTGCTTCCTGAGGCTTCATTTATTATGCACACACACTTTTTTGTATTATTGTCAGTTTAATTATAGGCTTGTTTCTCGTGACACCTTGAACTCAAGTTCCTGCCATTGGTTCCTTAGGGTGATATGCCAGCTTCTGATTGGATGGTCATCACCACCCCACATGTGCATTATTTTCGAACAATTCAATAGTCTGTTGTCAATTCTTCCTTATTTCAATATGCTGGATCTTAAATTACCATTACAGAGCCTGTTTTCTCTTGAGGCTTTTTTTTCTTCACATTCGTCAATTGGTGATGTTTGTTCCTTGCCACTGTCGCCACTGGCTTGCTTGGTTTGGGATTTGTGAAGCTGCGCATTGATGGATTTGCTCTTCAGTGTTTGAACTTTCAGCAGTGAAAATTAAACCGAACTGAACTAAATTTCAACTCTGAAAACTGGACTGACACAGTTTCAATTATTAGAACTTCTATGTTAAGCTGCTTTGACACTATCTACATTGTTAAAGCGCTATAGTAATAAACATGATTTGAAATGAATTAAATTGACCATTACACTGCTGTCTGAAGCACTTGTTTCTGATTGATCAGTTGCAACATTTCAAGCTATGTTATTCCCAGCTAACAACCTATAAATAACACAGACTCATCCGAGAGCTTAAAATCATTTTGACTCAGTGAATATGTTCATAATACACTACCTGACAAAAGTCTTGTCGCTTATCCAAGTTTTAGGAACAACAAATAATAACTTGACTTCTAGTTGATCATTTGGTATCAGAAGTGGCTTATATGAAGTGGCTCTAGATTATGCTTATTTAAAAAAAAAAAAAATCATGCCTTGATTTTTAATGATTTAATTAGGACAGTAAGGTCTCACTTTGCTTAGACAAAAGTCTTGTCACTGAACAGAAATATTGTACAGTACAGAATATAAAGTCATGGTACAGTGAAGAAAGAATGAATATTGTGTATGACTCGATCATGAGCTTGGAGGATTGCATCCATCTATCTCTGCAAGGACTCAAATAACTTATTAATAAAGTCAACTGGAATGGCAAAGAAAGTGTTCTTTCAGGACTCCCAGAGCTCATCAAGATTCTTTGGATTTATCTTCAATGCCTCCTCCATCTTACCCCAGACATGCTCAATAATGTTAATGTCTGGTGACTGGGTTGGCCAATCCTGGAGTGCCTTGACCTTCTTTGCTTTCAGGAACTTTAATGTGGAGGCTTAAGTATGAGAAGCAGCGCTATCCTGCTAAAGAATTTGCCCTCTCCTGTGGTTTGTAATGGGCAGCACAAATGCCTTGATACCTCAGGCTGTTGATGTTGCCATCCGCTCTGCAGATCTCTCGCACACCCCTATACTGAATGTAACCCCAAACCATGATTTTTTCTTCACCAACCATGATTGATTTCTGTGAGAATCTTGGGTCTATCCGGGTTCCAATAGGTCTTCTGTAGTATTTGGGATGATTGGGATGCAGTTCAACAGATGACCCATCAAATAAATCTACCTTCTTTTCCAAATGATTAACTAGAAAAAGTTGTTTATTAGAAAAAGTCAAATTATTTGTTGCTCTTAAAACTGGGATCGATGACAAGACTTTTGCCAGGTAGTGTTCGGAGGTGCCTGGTTTTGTTTCTGTCAGCTTTGCTTTTGTGACTGTTTGACGGCATCTTGTGACTGAATAATACACAGGTTAGTGTCAGCTATGTGTTAAATTCAAGTATTAATGAACTGTTATGGCCCAGAACAATATCGTGTGTCTAATTTTTATGTTTTGTGGCAAGGAATCATGAAATAAGAGGGATAAAGTACATACAGATGTTTATTTTCACACGATAAAGCCCTTTAGTCTTATCCAACAGTGTTGCGCTTTGATTTGGGCTGCTGATAAGCCTGTCAGGCTTTATTCTTTGATAAAAACCTACTAGATGTGCTTTATTTATTTATTCATTCATTCATTTCCCTTCGGATTAGTCTCTATTCAGAGGTCACCACAGCGGAATGAGCCGCCAACTATTCCAGCATATGTTTTATGCAGCGTATGTCCTTCCAGCCGCAACCCAGTATTGGGAAACACCCATACACACTCTCACACACACTCATACACTATGGACAATTTAGTTTATTCGATTCACCTATAGTGCATGTCTTTGGACTGTGACAACATGCAAACTCCTGCTCTTTTACTCAAATGACGTGTGCAATTATTAGTGAACGATACCCAATGTCTGGGGGAGTCTAGAGCCTGAATTGGTATGAGTACACAAACACAAGAGCGAAAATTTCCCCGTGATCCATTGCTTTCAGATGTGTGAAGTGTGTATCTGTGCGCACACCCCAACAGCATTAATTCATCTCTCATGCGACACTCAAGAAACACACATAAGCTTTTCAATTCAATTTAGCTAAGCTTCTTTTCAGGCCTGTTTTTTTGATGTCTGCTTTCTTTTGAATTGGAAATGCACCTGAGCACCACCCAAGGAGGTTAAAATTTTCATAATATTCATCAGGCTGAAAGAGGCGCTTATTAAAATTCCCAGTCTAAGAGCAGCAAGTATCCTCTCTGTCGCGCCGAAGTAAAGTGCAGAATTATCTTGTGTACACTTGAGAGGAAAAAACAAGACTAATAGACAGCTAGCAGGACGGTGGCTTCTTTTCACGGTGCAAACAGCTCTACGAGAATTGGTCAAATTTGGGTTTGAAGCAATTACCGGTACAGAGATGGAAAGTGAGAGCAGGAGGCAATTACTATCTCACAGGCAAATGAACACATCTCTTTAATGAATGTGTGCTTGCTCTTGACCTTAATACTCTACGCTTTGGCAAACAACAGTAAAGGTGTGTTAAATTCATCGCTGTCCACTGTAAAGACTCAGCCTTTGAAGACTTTTACACAGACAGCATCTTTGAACCCCGCGTTGCACTTGACTGCATGTTGGCGAACCCGTGACACATTCTGTCGCCTAGCAGACGGCAAGAGTTCAAAGATTGTGGATGATAAAGAGGCCAAATAATGAGAAATAAAGTGATGGGAGCGGACGTACCCAGGCATTCTGGTAATGGCTTGTCCCAGTAGCCCACCGGCTGGCAGGTCAGAACTGATGACCCGAAGAGGTAATAGCCTGGATTGCAGTCATAGGACACCACGGTCCCGAAAGTGAAGTTTCCGTACTCAATTTTGCTCTTCCTGATTGAGTTGGCCGGTATTCCGGGATCAGTGCAGTTGACGACTGAAGAAAACAAACAGATGGAGAGGGAAAAAAATAGCAGAATCGTTATATAAGCAACACAAAATATGAAAATGTGTGTGTGTTTAAAGGTTCAAAGGATTAAAAGTGCATGTTAGCTTTATTTGTTATGATATGATTACTTTTTCACATAAAGTAAATGCATCGTTGTAAATTGATCGTACTTTCGTTGAGCAAAATGTAATGAGTATTATATATTTTTACAGCAGACTCCCACTAACATGTAAATAAACATATTCATATATATATATTCACACATACATGTGTATATGTATTTAAAATACTATTTAATTTGTTTCATGTAACATGGTAATGTTACACACACATATATATATATATATATATATATATATATATATATATATATATATATATATATATATATATATATATATATATATATATCTATCTATCTATATATATATATATATATATATATATATATATATATATATATATATAATACCATGAAATAAATAAATAAATGCATAATGTAAAAAACAATAAATATAACAAAAATGCAATGTTCCCCCTAAAATAAATAAATAAATAAATAAATGCAATGTAGACCTTAGAATAAATAAATAAATGCAATGTACACCCTAAATTAAATAAATGCAATGTAGACCTTAAAATAAATAAATAAATAAATAAATAAAATAAATAAATAAATAAATAAATGCAATGTAGACCTTAGAATAAATAAATAAATGCAATGTACACCCTAAATTAAATAAATGCAATGTAGACCTTAAAATAAATAAATAAATAAATAAAATAAATAAATGCAATGTAGACCTTAAAATAAACAAATAAATAAATAAATAAATAAATAAATGCAATGGAGACCTTAAAATAAATAAATAAATAAATAAAATAAATAAATGCAATGTAGACCTTAAAATAAATAAATAAATAAATAAAATAAATAAATGCAATGTACACCCTAAAATAAATAAATGCAATGTAGACCTTAAAATAAATAAATAAATAAATAAATAAAATAAATAAATGCAATGTACACCCTAAAATAAATAAATAAATGCAATGTAGACCTTAAAATAAATAAATAAATAAATAAATGCAATGTAGACCTTAAAATAAATAAACAAATAAATAAATAAATAAATAAATAATACATTTGTAAAAAAGAAAAATAAATAATAATATATTTTTCACAAGAAGTTTTTGAAAAGATGACAACATTAAAAACAGTGGGATATGCCATAAATGTACCGTTTTGACATTAGACATGTACAGTATGCAAGATTGTAAACAGTACATGTTTTATTCTACTTCCATTGATAAAATAAAAACAATCCGGGTTCATCTGTATATTGTGTAAGGAGGATAATATAATATATTCTTTCTTTTTTACCTAAAACCCGAGTCTTGGTGCTGTTCCAGAACAATCTCTTTAAAACATAACCTAAAGCACCTTTTGAGAATATTTCTTGAGGAGTTATCTTTTACCAATTGTCAGGAGCTTTGAAAATCGTATGCTGAATCTGAAAACTCCTATTATTCTCCTAACATAAAACTCTGAAAAGTTAAACTCTAAAACTTTGTAACTTTTTTGATTCTTTGTGCTTACACGTTTTCTCTTTATCATCTCTGAATATGTTTTTCAGACACACTCACCGGCTACTTTACTAAGGCTAGTAGTAGTAAGGTGTACCTAATAAAGTGTCCGGTGAGTGTATCTGTCATGATCACCAGCAATCTAATCATTGCAGTTCGGAAAACTACAGATTTGTCATTGAAGTGGACAACAAATAACATCATGCACCTCACGCACACCAGTTCCTGATTCCTGGACGTTATATTCACCGCTCATACACACGTTGTCGAGTCTTTTTTTGCCTAGCGAACATTACAAAGCATTTTTCCTTGTTTGTCTTGCTGTGTTTTGATCCCTGCCTAGTTTATCGTTTGATTCTTTGCCACCTAGCCTGGTCATTTGCCAGCTTTTCGACCACATATTTTGGATTACCTTCATGCTCCTGTTTCTGACCATTGCCTGCACGACTTCTCTGTAATAAACTGCATGCAGATACGCATGTCCGTTGTCCAGCTTCCTATGTTACAATATCTAATGGGATATTGTATATCTAATGGGAATGAGAATATGTACTTATGAATATCTCCAAATTAAAATTTACATTTAGTCATTTAGCAGACGCTTATATCCAAAGCGATTTACAAATGAGGACAAGGAAGCAATTTACACAACTATAAGAGCAGCAGTGAATAAGTGCTATAGACAAATTTCAGGTGTGTAAAGTCTAAGAAGCAAAGCATTAGTAATGTTTTTTTTTTTTTTGTTTTTTTGAGAGAGAGTACAGTTAGTGGTATAGCCAGAAAGGCAGTTACAGATTAGGAAGGAAAGTGGAGACTAAATAGTTGAGTTTTTGAAATAAAACATTAATTTATTTAAATTGTTTAAACTTGATGGTTTTCATGCATGTATTTATGATTTACAAATTTTCATTTTTTGTTAATGTTTAGGTTATTTAAAAGTTAAATTAAATCTATGTTTTATTTATCAGTTTTATAATTAAGCAGGATAGTTACACAAACCATCTATAAACAACAATTACATCTAAATATGCTTCTTAAATGAATAAATAATAATAATTTGTTAACATTTGCCTTAAAGGGGTGTTCACATAAGTGTCATGAATCCTTTATAATTATGACATGACACATGATACGAATATGAAGTATAAGTATCGTTAGCTCAGTTATGTCATTTTAAATACATAGATGACTTTTTATGTTTTTATGACAACAAATAAATCATTTTTGTCTTCGTCATTATCAAGACAACATAGCTTGTCATAAATCTGTCATGAATATGATTGCTATGAGGTTATTATAATTGTTTCATGTATTTTACAACAGCAACATTAATATTTCTCTTGACCTCAGCTTCAGAGGTAAAAATTTAATTTATAATTAAAATGTCATTAAATGCTAATAAATATTAATGATGCTGTTATAAAATTATTTGACAGATTATTGACACTTTTACTGAGAAATTTTAATGATGAATTTCAACCCAGGCTCATTTTGAAAATGTCCGCTATAAACATTTCTTGAGAGTGCACATCCCATAATACGTTTTTGTTTTCACGAATCCACCAGAGGCCGCTGTGTCGCAAGTGCCATTCGAGCTTGCTCTTCTCGCATAAATCCACCAGAGGCCGCTGTTGACTAACTGACTGACTGATCGACTGACCCAACCGATAGTGTTTTCAAAAGCACAGATTGACTAGCACCAACCCACTTCCCTAACCCCCCCCCCAAAAATCCAGAAAAAGAAAACCCCTCGCCTGATTTTTACCATGTTTTCAGATTTTACCACATTTTACCACCCTGTTATTTACCTGTTTATTTTATTTTTTGGGCTTCTGTTTTTGTCTTACCCACTTTCTGAAACTGTTCTTCACCAGAGGCGAACCCCTTGTCGTAGTCAACTCCTCTCTGCTTCTTAAATCTGCCAACGAATGTGGCGAGATACTGAACAAACTGGTAACAGTGGGAAAGCCGTCCATATGGAGGTAAGCGGTCAGCTGGTAACGGGAAATGAACGGCGTCATATTGGCCCCTAGCATTCGTTTCAAAGACAAAATGCAGCTATATGTACTTCTAGCTACATAATTCGCAATCTCTGGAAATGTATATAGGGCTACGCTTTCAGAAAGAGCCTATGTCGACGAAGTCAGATCAATGAGATCAGAAAAAATATTCATGGCGCAATTATACTGGCTTCATGACAATTATGTTTATGACAGATTTATGACAAGTTGGTAATGTCAAGTTGCTGTGACAAAGACATTTCAGAAAAAGTCATCTTTACATTTAAAATCACATAAGACCAAAATCCCTTTAAGGCAGATCACTTCACTCGGCGGCCATCTTTGAAACGTCTCTCAGGCAGTATGCTCAGTTATTTTGTCTGAATGGGGAAACATCAAATTCTCCAAAATTGATAGCCAAACCTACGATTACATTACATATTTGGAATCACCAATAAAATTGAACAACAGCCAACTCGTTTAGTTTCTAAACATACAAATCAAATCAAATCTGCATATTTTCAGGTTGCCCGAGCTAATGCATAAGCACACTTGAAAGAAACGAGATCACGACACCAACCTCATTTATGGCAGTGTTACACATTATCATCCTCTGGATAATGCTTTGTCAGATCTTCGTGAATCTCCTTCAGAAATGACAGCGACTCTTTATTTATATGCTTGTGGCATTTGTGTAGTTGCTGTCATGTGATGTGCGTTTGACAGATTATCATACAGATTACAAAATCAAAACCACTTGTTTTCAAGTGCACTTGGTTCATTTCAAAGTAGAGATTTCAAGCTATATGTGGATGTCTTTCTGATGTCTGTGAAGCAAGTATTCGCTGAGATTCCACTATGTTTGTTGACGACCAAACTGTCGTAAATGTACATGTCTGGTCCGAGCTTCTCCAATGGATAATCGTCAGTCTATAGCGATCGATGATTGGCTCCTGTACTAGTAGGTGTGGCTTCAGTTGCCATATTGACAGTTACACTCTTCCCCATTCAAAACTGTACGACTGACATGTCTTGTGTATTCTGTAGTCTTTAAAAACACTTGTCAAAGCATGCATCCAATCTTATTCATATTCATGACATGTAACTCATGATTATAAAGGATTTATGACAGTCTTATGATCTCCCCATCCAAATGTTACCATTCATTCATTCATTCATTCATTCATTCATTCATTTTCTGCTGCTTTTCCGGGGCCGGGTCGTGGGTGCAGCAGTCTTAGGAGAGAACCCCATACTTTCCTCTCCCCAGACACTTCCTCCAGCTTCTCCGGGGGTATCCTGAGGCGCTCCCAGGCCAGCCAAGAGACATAGTCCCTCCAGCGTGTCCTGGGTCTTCCCCGAGGCCTCCTCCCGGTGGGACATGCCTGGAACGCCTCCCTAGGTAGGCGTCCAGGAGGCATCTGAAACAGATGCCCGAGCCACCTCAGCTGACTTCTCTCGATGTGGAGGAGCAGAGGCTCTACTTCGAGCTCCTCTTGAGTGTCAGAGCTCCTCACCCTATCCAGAAGAGTGCACCCAGCTACCCTGCGAAGGAAACTCATTTCGGCCACTTGTATCCAAGATCTTGTCCTTTTGTTCATGACCCAAAGCTCATGACCATAGGTGAGAGTAGGAACGTAGATTGACCGGTAAATCGAGAGCTTTGCCTTTTGGCTCAGCTCCTTCTTTACCACAACGGACCAGTACATCGACTGCCTTACTGTTGCCGCTGCACCAATCCGCCTGTCAATCTCACGTTCCATCCTTCCCTCACTCGTTAACAAAACCTAGAGTTACTTCAACTCCTCCACCTGGGGTAAGGACTTTCCTCTAACCTGGAGATGGCAAACCACCTTTTTCCGGTGGAGCACCAGGGCCTCGGACTTGAAGGTGCTGATTCTCATCCCAGCGGCATCACACTTGGCAGCAAACCACCCCAGTGCATGATGAAGGTCCATGCTCGATGAACAGAAGTGTTACCAATGTATTATTATTTTTCTTTTTTGTAAATAAATAGCTAAACTCGATGTGAATAAAAACAAGGACCAAACATTAGATCACAGCCTCTTCAGTGAGATAAACCCACGTATTTCTTGACAATTATCCTACAAAACCAAAATCCAGTCCAGCAATCAAGCCAGCATCTCTGTTGATCTATTCATCCGGTGTGTTGTCAGACTCCAGCACTACAGACCGTCCTCAGAGACTCTCGCAATCACGCCACTAACAAAGCACAGATTACATTCAGAACATGCATCTCATCTACAGCTAATCTGTCACTATTCACACCGTGACTCAATGTGTTAGTGGTAGCTGAAAGAGGGCCAGAGGGCTGAAATTGGTCATTGGGTTTTTTTTTTTTTCTCAACCGTCGCAGCCTGAAAGTCATTTCCATCAACGCCACAGTGCTTAGATTTGAGTGTAATGAGAAAAGGAGTGATTTGGTGTGCAAACCTCTGCATGTGGGTGGCTGCTGGCTCCACTGCCGGTCGGACTGACACTGCGCTTCAGACGGCCCTTCCAGAATGTAGCCTTTATTGCAGAAGAAGGTCACCACGTCATTTAGGTTGAAGCCGTCGCCAACCGTACGGCCGTAGATCGGGCTGCCCGGATGACCACAGCTGACGGCTGTGAGAAAAAACAGAGTCAAAATGAATACAGTATTTGATGTAATGTATACAATATACCGTTGAAGTCAGAATTATAAAACCTCCTGAATAATTAGCCCCCGTGTATATTTCTGTAAAGCCGCCTTTCCACTGCACACGACAAATGACAAGCGACAGACAAAATCATTCATTTCCAATGGAGATTAGTCCGGGAGTTGCGTGAAGTTCCGATCATCTCCGTGCATTGAAATATTTTAACTCCTACGACTAGACTGTATGCGACCAGCCGACCGTGATGTATTTCAGTGTTGTCTAAGCAGGTCCATGTGCGCAAGATGAAAAACAGTAGGTTTTTTTTTTACTGTTATTTTTTTAAGTGAAGTTTTCAAACTAATTTCGAGAGGAGCACGTGATATGATTGACTGCAGCTGGCCACTCATCTACATTCACTAGTTAGCCAATCAGATTAACCCAAACTCACTATAAGTAGCCTAGCTAGAACTACTCTCTTATCTTCGTTTTCCGAAGAAACCCCCCCATCCACCCCTTCTCCTCCTTTTTTCTTCTACCACGGGGAGCTCTCGAGAACCACCTGATCTTGTGCTCCCCTCATATGCTCTATGGACCCCTCATATGCTCACCTATCTCCGAGCTCAGGGTTCTCTCCCGGGACAGCATGCCAAACCTGCTAACAGTTGTCAAACAATATCTAAGTGTGAACTCTTGAAACAGAAAAAAGTCTCTATTAAAATAACACTTCTATTCATAAATGAGTCATACATTTTTTTTTATATTGTCTCCACATTCCCTCCAAAATCTTTAGCGGTCTATGAGTTTGTAGTATTCATTCATTCATTCAACCATGGTGAACGCACAGAGAATAAAGGCTCTTTTTGTACTTTATTTCGGACACCACGAGAATCAGCTTCTCTCCCATGGTGCACGACAACACTGAAAATTCTGTACCACAAGGGGGCATATTCCGACAGCTGTGTCCAAATGTTGTGCGCAGTGGAAAGGATCATTGTAGTGTAAACCCTAATCTTGTCTTTACTTAAACAATTAAGTTGACTGAACATAACATAAAATTTTGCATTTTGGTCCTACCACTTAAAAATTGAGTTAATAACTTATGTACCATGAAAATGCATAAACTTAAAGATTTCAAGTGTAGTGAGCTCAAAATCATAATTAATCCTTTGAAAAAAAACAGGTCATTTTCACAAATGTAGTCTTGACTGTAAAATTCTAATATGTGCAACCTTTTAAGTGCAAGGTCTTTTTTTAAATCAGAAAAAAAATGGCTTCAGGTATAATTATATAATCAGTTATAAATATATATATTGAAACAGAATGAAATGTCTGTCACTTGTTTTGTTTGTTATATATGGAATAATGGAAATAAAAATGCTGTTCTAATGGAACTACAGGGCACTAGAGGGCGCTGGTCAGACAACTGGAATGTATAGTAGGTGAGTGGGTGAATGAAGAAGAGATTCAGTTGTGGTAGAGGGAACGCATGGTTCCTTAGAGCTACTTCAAACTGCTTGTATTGTGAAGTCCTAGTTGGGAAACCTTGCGTTTAAAAAAAAAAACAAAAATTATATATATATATATATATATATATATATATATATATATATATATATATATATATATATATAATAATTATTTTTTTTATAAATATAAATATTTATTATAAATAAAAGTTTTCTTGTTACTATACAATTATTGTTCTAAATAATCTTAAATGTAACTGCAAAACAATGTTTAGACACAACTGGAGTGATATGCTAAGATCATTTAAGAAATATTTTGCATAAATATTATTTTTAGTTGAATTAAATTCTATAGAAAATTCAATAAAATACAAAAAAAAAGATGTTTTATAGAATTATCTGTTGTCTTGACACATGGCAGAGAATTAGGTAAGTCTTTACCTCCTTGACTCATCATCCCTCCTTTTTGCTTCACCGTCATATTGTTTAAACTTTAGTTTTGTTGACGTCAGTTTGCGTCAGTTTGCTTTTAGATTAAACACATTGCTTTCATCAGTGTTGGTTCGGTTGCATATAGAGAATAACGCCTTTATTTTGGAATTACCACTCTTAATAAATACACTTACATATGAAGTAAATCATATCTCAATCCATTTACTGGGGCACTGGTGATATTTACTGGGGCACGTGCCCCAGTAAATTGGGTCTAGCGATGCTCCTGGTCTATGCTATGAGGATAAATAAACAAGAGATGAAAAAGAGACAAAGACTGAGTTTGGTGAGAATGAATGAATGACAGCTTCTAAAGTGTCTGAAAGACATCCCCTTTTTTGCCCAGTAGACCTACCTTGTGTATATATATATATATATATATATATATATATATATATATATATATATATATATATATATATATATATATATATAATAAAACTACACATTATTTATATTGCTTCATAATACCTATACACCTGATAAGCTTCTTATATTAATAGACAATGCACAGATATTGATGCTTCACAATGTTTTTACACTACATTATTTGAATCTAAGAGGCTTAGTTTACAATGTTTACATTGCTCTACTTACATTAAATCTAAATCCCAAATATCAGAAATGACAACAGATTGTTCAGATTTATTTAATGTCAATTTTAATGCTATTAATTAATGCACTTGACAGATTTCAGTCATTCATTTTCCTTCTGCTTTGTCTCTGGTTTATCAGGGGTTACAACAGCGGAAAGAACTGCCACTTACTTGACAGATTTACAGATTTTTAATTTGAGGTGTTTTATGTTTGGTAAAATTATTTCTAATCACATCTTTAGTGATTTTTAACTAATAACAATGTCTTGTCCCAATAGGTAGATTTAGAGGTTTTTGCAAAAAAAGCACAAGTGGATTTAGCTGGTTTTGACGCAAAAGGAAATCTATCTTGTTAAAAACCAAAGAATTGACTAAAGTGAAAATTTTGAAAAAAGGTTATTTTATTTACTAGCTAATAATCCTATCATTACCTATAAAATGAAACTTCTGAACCTAATCAGAGGAGCCTGATAGAAAATGCTTGTTTACAAAAGAAGAGGTCAGATGGACTTAGAGAGTTTTGCATCTAAACTCTTCATATATATATATATATATATATATATATATATATATATATATATATATATATATATATATATATATATATACACATCCGGTTTCCCCCACAGTCTAAAGACTTGCGATATAGGTGAATTGAATAAATTAAATTGGCCGTATAGTGTATGAGTGTGTGTGTGTGAATATGAGAGTGTATGGGTGTTTCCAAGTAACTTATTTGTTAGTGCATCTGACCACCCTGCTTACAGGCTGCAACATTCAAAGAAGATTCACTCTAACTAATAAAACAACAAAAGAATCAAAACTCCAGAAGCTCTGTATTCATTTCTGTATGAAATCCATATGAAATCCTTGTTCATATTTGTAAACCCACTTCAAGCATTTTTTTTTAGATCAAAAGGTTTTTTTTAAGATGATGAAACATCAGCCAAGCATGTTCTTTTGACTGCTAGCGTATTTCCATCAGTCTGCAGAAGAATAATCTCCAATGCTTGACAAGAAAAATTAAAATACAACTTGTATGTAAGCATTCATCTAAGAAGCTTTGCATACTGCCGGATCACAAATAAAGCGAGGAAAACATCCAAATCACCCACACAGAGTCAGGTGGTGTCGGTGTTTTCCCTCATCAAATGTAACGTCAGGATTTGTGCTTGATGCCTGTCATGCGCTGAATGGGGGTTTGCCTGCATTACATGTCAAACTAATCCTTTGGATGGGAACCAAAACTTGCCGCGTGTTATTGCGCATTACTCACACACGCAGGATGGCAGCTGCCCGGACCAGTTGTGATCCTGTTGGCAGATCCGCACGGAGGAACCGATGAGCCGGAAACCCGGATTGCACTGGTAGACTACTGTGTCCCTGTAGCCAAAGTTTTCCCCGATCACTTGACCGTTCACGATCCGTTCAGGAATGCCACAGTGTCCGGCTGGAAAAAAAAAGAGCATCGAGAACATTTGAGCATAAAATAATATGACTCCTCAGTGTTTAATGTGATTAACAAGAAAGACATGATCCACTCTGAACGAATGACACTCTTTCAATACGCAATTATTGTAAATCTGAAATGTTTGTTTCATTTTTGAGAGAAATACCACTGTGCATTATGGGATTGCATTCATGCAGGGTGTATAAGATGGTGTTGTATATTGATCAAAGGATGCACTAAAAATGTTTGCAATATTTGAAGAAAATCTGAAATTCATACCATACATATAGGGTGCATCCAAAACTGCATACTTCCCTACTATATAGTATGCTAAAAACAGTATGCGAGTCGAGTAGTACAGTATGTCTGAATTCATGCAAGAAGTACTCAGATAACTTACTATATCTGGAGAGATTGTGAAATGTGCATCCAATGGACACAATGATATCCCATAATGCAATGTGAGAGAATTCATGAATGGGAGTGAAGCTTTGCGACTAGCTCATATGATAATGACAAATGGCAGATGTAGTCCATCCAAGTTCCATTCATACTCACTTTCATACTATATAATCTGTACTTTTCTAAGGGTTGTGTAGTAATTTCAAATGCAAATGTAGTACCTACTCTAGTAGGCAATTTCAGATGCAGCCACAGAACTTTAAGTACAGCTAGTAAAATGCTAGCAATTCATGCTAGTCCTGTGTTAAACTTGTTAGTAAATTGTAAACATTGTAAACATTGTAAACATTGTACTTGCAGCATTAGTACCTGCTAGAAATATGCTATCAACATATTAAAACATTGATATGAATATGCTAGCACATGATAAAACATGCTAGTTACTTGCTAAAATCTGTTAACCAATTTCCATAACATGTTAAGAATGTAGAAAAAACATGTTATTGATTTGTTGAAATAAACATGCAAGCAACATGCTATCAAAACTACAGAATAATTCTAATATTATGCTAATACATGTTAAAAACTTCATAAAACAAATATGCTAGTAAATTTCTACAATGTTAGCAACAATGTGACAACAATTTACAACGAATCAGTCTCCATGTTATTTTACTTTGCTTTAAATTTCCCATGCCTGCTTCACCCTGTTGAAACCGTTGAAAGCTAATTTGAAACATTATGAAACAAACTTTTTCAATGCTAACACAGGGTATGTGTCAGCACCCGCTAGAATTATGCTTGCAACATATTAAATACAGTTAAAACACATTAAGAGAACACATAAAATGTACTAGTAACTTGCTAAAACATACTAACCAATTTCCGCATCATGCCAGTGCTTAAACATGTTAGCAGTTTGTTAAAATAAAACTGCAAGTAACATGTTAAAACATGCTATCACATCAGAAACTGCTGGAAATCTGCTAGCAACATATTAAATACTGTTAAAACATAGTAAGAGAATGCTAGCACATCATAAAACATGCTAGGGATTTTCTAAACCAACCATTTTCCACAATATGCGAAGAATGTGATAAAACATGCTAACAATTGTATAAAATTAAATTAAACTAAAATAAAAATGCAAGCAAAATGTTAAAACATGCCACCAAATTGTTAAATGCTAACAATATAACAATGCATGTTATCAACATGCTAAAACAACGATAATAGTAACTAAAACTTCAACAAATCCACATCTAACAATAGCTGTGTCTCACTTCAAAGGGGAGTTCTTCGAAGTGCACACAGGCCGAACAGAGCGTTTTGAAATAAAACGATCTGGCCTCCAGAGGGCTAATCTCATCACCAGGCAACCGTAACAGCTGCCGTTAATAAGCGGTAATAAAATTTGAAACAACTTTTTTTCAAAGTTATTTTAAAACTTATTTTAAGTGATCTGAAGGCAAAGCGAGGTTTACAGAAGCTGGAAATATATGTCCTTTGATCCATACATGTACACACAAAAATGCAAACTGTCTATAAAATCACTCTTTAGTAAGAATTGTCATTCTCTTTTTGTTTTTTTAACATGTGTAATCCAGAGTAAAAAAAAAAAAACGTCCTGCCGTTATCAGCGCGCAATAAATTTTGGGACGTTTGAACCCGACAAGGATCCACCTGTTGTGTCGTCGGAAGCGAAGGATGCATTTTGAGGCTGCATTTGAAGGAGCCTTTGAATTTTTTTGAAATGAGACAGCCTTCGTCGTGCCGCAATGATGCAGCTCACGTCGAATGCATCCTTCGGAGGATGCAGCCTCTGAAGGATGCATTCGAAGTGAGCTGTGTCATTGCGGCACGACGAAGTCTGTCTCATTTCAAAAAAATTCGACACAGCTTATGTGAAAATACAAGTTAGCATCATGCTCAAACAAACACAAATCTAAAACATTACCAAATCAACATCTATCTATCTATCTATCTATCTATCTATCTATCTATCTATCTATCTATCTATCTATCTGTCTATCTGTCTATCTGTCTATCTGTCTGTCTATCTGTCTATCTGTCTATCTATCTATCTATCTATCTATCTATCTGCCTGCCTGCCTGCCTGCCTGCCTGCCTACTTCATCCATCCATCCATCCATCCATCCATCCGTCTGTCTGTATTTTTTGTCTATGTTGACTTTCACACTGCTGTTAGCTTCCTTTAATATCTCACACACTGTTTACTTCACTTTCTATCTTTGCTCTATCCTTTTCATTTGTTTTATTGCTCGAAATGAGTTTGTGACTTCTTGATTACACTTGAAAAACTTTTTTATTACGAGGAGTAATGAACGCAATAATAAAAAAAACCCTGACTTCCAAAGTTAATCAAAATCCCCAAACACAATCATTTCCACAGCTATTTATCAATTTGCACAGCGATTTAGGAATCCGAATCCATATTCTTTAAATGTGTTTTCCAATCCCCATGTCTGCGATGTGACAGAAATGTTACCGCGAGACCATGTCCTACTTGAGTGAATTTCATTGTGCGCCGTGCTGAATAGAGATATATTCATGATCCGCCCACAGACAGCCGCCGCTCAATCCCACAACAGATACTGCAATATCAATGCATCCGAGGATCAACACAATGGATTCCAAGGCTCTTTTTGGTGGACAAAGTAATGCACAACATTGCTTTAGTACCGACGAGAGACAAAGAAAGATTGCAAATGGAGAGCTGTCAGGTTTTTTTTCCCTCTCTCAGATATGATTGATGACAGAACTCAGCAGAGGCCGGCACACTTCACAGAGCACTGCGTCCGCTGAACTACTGCAGAAATCATTTCTTCACCTCTGTCCCTCTCACTTCATTTTCTGTTGGGCGCTTTGGACCTGAAATTATTCTACTACACGAAGACACTCGCAAACACAATGGAGAAATGTTCCACAAGGAGATTTAAAACCTACAGAAGTATAGTGCATACATGGCATTTATGAAACCAAGGCAACATAATTAAGTTGCTAAGAAACGCTTAGACAAAAGTCTTGTCACTTAACAGAAATGATGTACAGTATAGAATATAATGTCATGGTACAGTGGAATGAATATTGTGTTTGACTCCCTTGAGCTTGGAGGACTGCATCCATACATCTCTGCAATGACTCAAATCACTTATTAATAAAGTCATCAGGAATGGCAAAGAAACCGTTCTTGCAGGACTCCCAGAGTTCATCAAGATTCTTTGGATTCATCTTCAATTACCCCAGACATGCTCAATAATGTTCATTACTGGTGACTGGGCTGGCCAATCCTGGAGCACCTTGAACTTCTTTGCTTTCAAGAACTTTGATGTGGAGGCTGAAGTATGAGAAGGAGCGCTATCCTGCTGAAGAATTAGCCCTCTCTTGTGGTTTGTAATGTAATGGGCAGCACAAATGTCTTGATACCTCAGGCTGTTGATGTTGCCATCCACTCTGCAGATATCTCGCATGCCTTCATACTGAATGTCGCCCCAAACCATGTTTTTTTCTTCACCAAACTTGACTGATTTCTAAGAGAATCTTGGGTCCATGCAGGTTCCAGTA
>NC_079450.1:8954657-8987157 GCF_903798145.1 Danio aesculapii | reverse complement strand
AGTATTCAGCTTAAAGTGCAATTTAAAGGTCACGTAAAGTGTTTAGAAATGTACGTTTTTAAATTTCATGACGTAATCTTAACTGAAACATGAAGAGAGGGTGGAACAGACTAGCTCCTCCCCTTTTAGAAAAACAGCCAGTAGCATTTTATTTTAATCACAGCTCCGCCAATGAAAGCAGTTCAAGCTCATATAGCAATAGCATCTTGAAGGGGTGGGACTTGTCAGATACCAAAGAGCATTTAATTGGTCAGATTTGTTGAGAAACTAAAGCATAAAGTGATGTCACAAAAATTGTTGATCGGTCGGAAGTGGCAAACTGCAACCTTTGAATGTTTACATCTTCTAAATGGCAATTCTGTCACTGTTTTGAAACACACTAGCTTATAGAGAACCTTAAGACTAACACAATGATACTAACATCTAAAAAAACTTACCATTTAGGTAGCATTTAATGGTGAGTACCATTTAATGCTTAACTAGGTTAGGGTTAGGGCTAGGGTTACGACAAAAAGCACAATTCAAAGCACTTCACGGGACCTTTAAATTGCACTTTAAGCTAAATATTACAATCTAAAAAATGCTGGGTTGGGTCAGATATGGAAAAACCCAACTGTTGGGTTATAAAGTGAAGGTTACATCTAATTGTAAACATTAACCGAACCTTGGGTATGTCCATATATTTACCCAACACTGGTTTGTTCTGTAGCCAATCCAAACAAACAAACAAACAAAGAGCATTTCTCTAGAAGAAAAACTAATTATATGAAATCCAGTGAAAATTTCGTTGCTAAACATCACTTGGGACATATTTTAAGAACTAAAAATTCAATAAATTTAGCCTTTAATTGTATAAGAATCCAAACTAAACACCACTGAACTCTTCTTTGCCCTTTCAGAACCTGATCTCCATTAAAAAACCTGCATTTATAGTGCTGCATGCTGATGTTGGAACAGACAGAAGTTTATTTTTTTTTCGGTATTACCCAGGCAGTGAGTCTCCGTTCCGCTCCAGAGGCCCGATGGCAGACATTCCCGTACAGTGGAGCCCACCAGAATGAAGCCCGAGTTGCAGGTAAAAATAGCAGTTGCACCAAAGGTCGTCTGCGTCCCAATTTTCTTTCCATTAGGAGGAGTGGGCAGCTCTCCGCACGAAATGACTGCAGTGAAAGGCAATAGAGAACAGAATGAATCGACACGCAACACACACACACGGCTTTGATTTACACCCCTGAAAACAAACAACACAATGAGGAAAATATCTGACCTGTGGATGGATAAGACTGTTTAGAAATGATTTATGGCTTCAGTAGTCAGAGTTGCATATGATCGATTTAGTATAGCTGCAGTTGTATAGGTTTACTGCAAAACTTGATTTTCTCTTTTTCCAATACAAATGATCTGGACTTTATTATTAATTTACATTCTGTTAATGTGAGAAGCACAACGATGTTGAATAATGAGTTTTGTTTACTGACAATTTCGATCATATTGTAGGTTTATGCTAACTTGTGACATGACTTGTGACACTTCTGACATGTTTAAATGTTTTACATCTTTTTTAAGAGTTTAATCATTTTAAATTTATTTACTGGAAAGACAAAATCAAAAATATTAAAAAAAATAATTAAAAACTATAGAAATTTGGGAATTTTACTATTTTCATGTTTTATTTTTTCCATCCAGAATATAATACTTAAACTCCACAACGATATCATATTTTAACCTTTAGTTGATGTGTAATGTAGCTGTGTAAACATAAACAACTTCTCTGAATGTAAAACGCTTAAAGTTCCAATGCAAAGGGAGACTTTTATAGAGTTAGCTTAGCAAAGCCTTCAGTGAACGAAGTTTAGGACTACAAAAAAATACACCCAGGCTAGTGAGATCACAAACGCTTCAGGTTACGCGCATTCACCATGCGCATACACCCACTCAGCGAAGGGGCGTGGCCAGAGGCACTGTAATGGCATAGCAGAGAAAGCTAAAATGTCGTCCAAACACTGCTATTTCCACAGAGCTTCTTCTGTTTCTGTATTTGGGCTTCCAAAGGACATGACACAAAAAGAGAAGTGCCTACAGTTTAATTTTAATTATGTTCCAGAGCATTATAAAAAAAACATATATATATATAGCTAGCATTTGACAAAGGGCAGCTTCCAGAATCTCTCCCAGTCCAGTGCTGGATTCAGCTAAACTCCTCCAACCGACGAAGCTGTGGATTGCGAGCCACAAACTGTAAGTATTTTTATTTGTTAAAATTTATCTATTTCATACATAGTTTCTAGCATTAATGGTATGTTGTAGCGAGGATGTAAACAACAGAAAACGTTGTTTGGCACTGCTAACAGTTTAGCTAAAAATTCATATATCAGTCAAACTGCTGTAAACACACACAATCTTCAGCAGCACGTGCAGTGTCTCTCTATGCGGTCGCTCTCAGTGTCTCTCTATACGGCTGCTGACCAATCAGAGCCTCTTGAGTGCAGGCCTTTTAGAGGAACTAGGAAATATGACAGACGATTTTTATATAGCTGTATATGATCAAAGAAAGATATATGTTAAAATTAACGTGATTTTCTACAAGTGAAGCATGAGCACACATTGCTTTGCATCTTTTAAACCTAAATAATCCTTAAAAATACATTGTGGACCACCCCATTTAATATCTGTGGTCAATTATTAAGTTATTTTTAGATATATTTAATAGAAAGAAAAAAACAAAAAAAACTACAGAAATTTGGTAATTTTATGAATGAACTGACATTCATTCATTCATTTTCTTTTCAGCTTAGTCCCTTTATTAATCTGGGGTCACCATACCAGAATGAACCACCAAATTATCCAGCATATGTTTTACGCTGCAGATGCCCTTCCAGCTGCAACCCATCACTGGGAAACACCCATACACACTCATTCACACACATAAACTATAGACAATTTTATCTTCCCCAATTCACCTATAGCGCATGTCTTTGGACTTGAGGGGGAAATCGGAGGAAACCCACGCAAACACGGGGAGAACATGCAAACTCCACACAGAAATGCCAAATGACCCAGCCAGGGCTCGAACCAGCAACCTTCTTGCTGTGAGGTGACAGTGCTATTCACTGAGCCACCGTGCCGGCCTATATTCATATTTACTTAAGATTTAATTTAATTTAAGGATGGTTTTAAAAAGAAAAAAGGAACATCAAGGATCCATCAGGTTAATGTTAATGTATTTACTTCAATAATAATGTATTTAATGTCTTATCGAAATTTAAATGCGTTTGTTAACATTAGTTAAGACACTGAGTCAACGAACAATGAACAACTGCACTGTATTTTCATTAGCTAATATTAATGAAATATAAAAAAAATACTGTAATTAATGTAGAGTTTTTGCATTGTAAGCTTTAATGCAATATTTAAATGCATTGTTTGACCACATCAATGTTAAAGAAATGATCATGTTTGTAAAAATACACTTTTAAAGACCCCCTATTATGGGTTTTTGAAAATAAGCTTCCACACAGAGTGTAACAGCACTAAGTGAATGAAAACATCCAGCTGAGGTTTAAATCTGAAAGTGCACCTTGTTCAAAACTATTGATTATTTAACAAATAGTCGACTCAGAGTCGAATTAATGAATCGTGTTGGGTTCGGATCTTTTGCTTGAACGCATCAATGTCAATACAGTACACCACCAAATGTGTAGTACTGGATCTGGTAAAACGTAAACGCGTCTTTCCCTTCAGACACTAGCAGAGGCTGGGAGATCACGGGACTGATCATGACGCAAAGATGACGATCACTGACAGGTAGAGATTTGGCTGTGGGGAATAAAGGGTTAAAATTCATTTTCACAACAACACCACAGTATAGCCAATCTAGTGCTGTGTTTATTCCTGTCATTTTTATGATGATTGATACAATAACCTATGCTGTAATGCGGGATTTGCTGGCCATTTGTTATAAAGGAAGGAGCAGCAGAAACTATTATGTATGGGACTTTGTCAGTAACTGTTACAGCTCATATGGACCAGTTTCTTCTTCCTTTGGATCATAACATGTAAGTGTCAGTAAAATTGTTGATTAACTTTGTGTGGTTTGCAAAATATGTGTTTAATTGTGCGTTATAAGTTGTAATCGCCCCGTTTGGCTTGTAATCACTTATCTATTATAGATCAGTGCTTGTACTGTGTCTCTCAGGTTAAATCTTCATGGGGCTATTCACATATTACGTCCGAAACAATGTTGAAAATGCGACACATGCTTCTTCCTTTACTGGTTTAAATGCATTTCTGAACATGCGATCCTTTACCGTTTGTCTTTGCTAAGGCCACCATAAGCTGTTCCTCACATGCGCAGCGCTGTCAGATTTCAAAATAGTTCAACTTTTGGCACTGTGTGGATTAATATTGACTGAGTTGCTGTTATTACTTGGGGTTAACGTTAAGAGTAGAGTAATGTGCTGGTGTTTAACTGCATTGCTTTATTGCATTCCTGCACTGGGCTCTCACATAATCTCTGCTGCTTCATAGCCATGGTGGGCATTTCTCTCTGTCTTGTGCTGAATGCAGTCAACCAATTACAACTGACTAGGTCATCAGACCAATCAGTGCAGATCAGCTTCACGGAGGGGTTTATAATTCACACACCAAAATTAGACAATAGAAGATTGGAAAAACGTTGCCTGGTCTGATGAGTCTCAATTTCTGCTGCAACATCATGCAGAATTTGACGTCAACAACATGAAAGCATGGATCCATTCTGCCTTGTATCAATGGTTCAGGCTGGTGGTGATGGTGTAGTGGTGTGGGGGATATTTTCTTGACACACTTTGGGTTTGGGAACAAACGAATCATATGGGAGTCGTTGGGATAATTAGGTAAAAATAATGCAAATTATAAGACAACGACTGTGGTTTTTGATCTAGCATGCATATCTGCCTGTTGTTGGAGACCCCCAAACCAAAATATGACCTTTTATAATGCATAACAGGGACTCTTTAACACTTTCAATGTAACAAGCAAAAACCAGCTCTAGCAAACTCCTTCAAAAGAGTAACATCACTGTGTATTTTGATACGATAGGAAGCTACAGTTTCCGACTTATCTCAAAAAGTGCCTGTAAATATAGCGAGCAGGCGGATGTTTCAGCAGGGAGGAGATGAGAGATTTATTATATATACGAGACACATTGTTGCGGAGCGTTTTACTGGAGCAGGAAAACCACAGCGGCATCATCTTTTCATCTGTTTTGGACTTCTCATCATCTCGCCTCTGATTGTTGTTGTTTTTGGAAAATTGACGCGGCGGTGAATCTCGCCGGGGTGCAGATCCTGTCAGACGCCATCAGTCATAAAGCGCCTCTAATGTTGAGATTGTGCCTCTCATATGGGAGCCATAAACACATTCATCACGTCTGTAGTTTACAGCAGACGCACAACACTGATAACCCAACCATCTGAACACCGCACCTGCTGATGATGATGAAAAACACACAACTGCATATATTCAGAGCTATTTGTGGATCGCTTTTGAATTGTGTGTTAAAGAGGGTATGTGGAAGAGAGTTTACCTGGTCGGATTTGTGTTTTTATTTTTTTATTTTGCAATATCCAATTTCGTCTCTGTGAATGTAAAAAACAATTCATTTGGGAAATGAGAGTCTGTCATGGTTAGAAAAATACCACGTCTCATATACATTTTCCTCAGTTTCTGTTTAATAAAAGATTTTTTTTTTCAACACATTTCTAAACACAATAGTTTTAATAACTTATTTCTAATAACTGGTTTATTTTAGCTTTGCCATGATGACAGTACATCAGCAACTCAATGCATTTAGGCATGTAGACATGGTCAAGAGGATCAAACCAAGCATCAGAATGGGGAAGAAAGGTGATTTAAGTGACTTTGAATGTGGCATGGTTGTTGGTGCCAGACAGGCTGGTCTGAGTATTTCAGAAACTGCTGATCTACTGGGATTTTCATGCACAACTATATCTAGGGTTCAAAGAGAATGGTCTGAAAAAGAGAAAATATCCAGTGAGCGGCAGTTCTGTGGGAACAAATGCCTTGTTGATACCAGATGTAAGAGGAGAATGGCCAGAATGGTTCTAGCTGATAGAAAGGCAACAGTAACTCAAACAACCACTAGTTACAACCGAGGTATGCAGAAGAGTATCTCTGAATGCACAACATGTCAAACCTTGAGGCGGATGGGCTACAGCAGCAGAAAACCACACCGGGTGCCTCTTGACAGCTAAGAACAGGAAATTGAGCCTACTATTCGCACAGGCTGACTAAAATTGGACAATAGAAGATTAGAAAAACATTGCCTGGTCTGATGAGTCGTGATTTCAGCTGTGACATTTGGATGGTCGGGACAGAATTTGTTGTCAACACCATGAAAACATGGATCCATCCTGCCTTGAATCAACGGTTCAGGCTGGTGGTGGTGGTGTAATAGTGTGGGGGATATTTTCTTGACACACTTTGGGCTCATTTGAGCAATTGAGCAATTGAGTACCAATTGAGCATCATGTCGACACCACAGCCTGCCTTAGTATTGCTGCTGACCATGTCCATCCCTTTATGACCACAGTGTACCCATCTACTGACGGCTACTTCCAGCAGGATAACATGCCATGTCAAAAAGCGCGAATCATCTCAGACTGGTTTCTTGAACATGACAATAAGTTCACTGTTTTCAAATGGTCTCCACAGTCACCTGACTACATCCAATAGAGCACCTTTGGGATGTGGTGGAACGGGAGATTTGCATCATTGATGTGCAGCTGACAAATCTGCAGCAACTGCGTGATGCTATCATGTCGATATAGAGCAAAATCTCTGAGGAATATTTCCAGTACCTTGTTGAAACTATGCCACAAAGGATTAAGGCAGTTCTGAAGGCAAAAATGGGTCCAACTCAGTACTAGTAAGATATACCTAATAAAGTGCCAGGTGAGTGTATTTTTTAATGGTTTTCTTGGTTTTTCCTCTTTAGTTTAGGTTAGGTTCCAGTTTTGGCTTTGGTACTGACCGATCTAATGTTAATACAGAAATATATTAATGTAAATCATCCTTTAGGACATACTAATTTAAAAGAGAGGTTTGTGAAGAGTGTACTCATTTATGCATTTATTTAAGAGTATGAATTTACTAGATTTATTTAGTTATAGATTTGAGTGAAATGTTAGCATTTGTTATATCCTATAAACAACAATGTGATAAACTTGTTTAATAGGGAATGAGAACGAGTAAAAATAAATAAATGTTTTCATTTTTTGTCATTTAAAAGTAATATTATTTATACCAAATACTGATTTCTTAGTTAAAATGTAAAACACAGATATTGTGCAGTCTAAAAATAAATATAAACATTTCTGAAAACACTGCACTTTTTGTTATTTCATGCCTAAATGACAAGCTTTTTGTCTTTAAAATTGGGGAAAGAAATGTCATCACTTAGAATAAAACAAAATATAGAATCAGACAGAATAAACCAAAAAGATATATTGTACTGTACACTCTCAGAAATAAAGGTACAGGAGCTGTCAACGGGGCAGTACTTTTTTAAAAGGTACATATTTGTACCTGAATGGTCCATAATAGTACCTCAAAGGTACTTTTTAGGTACATTTGGGCACTAATAAGCACCTTTTTGGTACCACTGCGGACTAAATGGGTTCCAATATGTATCTTTTAAAAAGGTACTACCCCAGTGACGGCTCCTGTACCTTTATTTCTGAGTGTGTACAGTACAATATATATTTTTTTGTTATATCTTAGAGTGTATAGTGTTTTACTCAAACACCCACATATATTCCAAGCATGTTATATTTAAAACAATACAGACAACTTATGTAGAAAACTAAATCAAAAAATTAAAACAAACATTGTTTATGAAATGAATCACATCTCAGTGATTCTAAAATAGCATTGGTAAGGGACGCAATGTTATGTTATGTAATATGTGTGTGCTAAGTATTTTCCAGAGACAAGTATTTTTACATTTTTTTAACAGCTTGCCACAATGCCAACCATGTTTTCACATTTAAAACTTCGTTCAGGTTTGATTAAAGTCACACAGTGACAAATTAGTTATGAAAATATGTGAAAAACATTTATTTCTGCAGCTGACCTTTAAGTTAATTTTTTTACTGCCATTATTAGTTCATCTACAGAAATGTAAACTCATATAATTGTTTTTCACTCACACACTGATTTACCCAGTTTAGTGCATCTGTTAAAAAAAAGAATAATAATAATGTTACATTATTGGAAACTTTTGCACAATAATAATGTTAGCTGAAACTACTGGGGAAGTCATAAAATATAATAATTTGCAATTTAAAACTGCAGGCAAAAGTTCACATAACAACAATATACTATCTATGCATATTGTTTACATTTGCACCCAGCAATTTTAATGCAATATAAAAAAACACGCAAAAATGTAGGTGGAAACATGTTGTTTTACTTATTTGAGCTTTTTAAAAGTAGCTGCTTATAATAATGGGTATTGTGTGTGTTTATAATGGGCTTATAATAATGTGGATTTTTGATCCCTATTCTTGTTTAGATAAACTTTTAACAACATTTATATAATTTTGGCCAATATCCAATTTGCTTCCACCATGATTTTCAAGCATCAAAACAATAAGTGTATGTTCTCCCCATATGAAATGTCTTCTGTTTTATTTCATTTTCTAAACACACTGTAAAATAAAGACTATCATACTTTTCACAACGATTTACAGAATGCTCAGTAAAATGACATTCAGTGTAATGATAGTTAGGTGAAAATAACCTTGTCAGTAATATTCAGAACAAGAATTATTTGATGACATTAAATTACATTTTAAATATATATACTGTAAATCATCAAACCACTAGGTTTAATCAAAGTCCCTTTAAGGCAAGTCATTTCACTCGGCGGCCATCTTTAAAACACCTCTCGGGAAGTATGCTCGGGCATTCTGTCTGAATGGGGAAACATCAAATTATCCAAAACTGCTTGCCAAGCTTACGATTTAACAAAAATTAAACAACTGTGTCTTTAGTGTCGTTTCTAAACACCCTAATTACACAAAATCTGCAGAAACTCACATCTTGGCTGAGCCCCTCCCATGGAGGATTGTCAGTCTATGTTGATCGATGATTGGCTCCTGTACTAGAAGGTGTGCTTTATTCACCATATAGCGATCAATAACTGGCTCCTGTACTAGTAGGCGGGCTTTATTCACCATATTGACAGTTACACTTTTCCCCATTCAAAAATATACGAGTGACATGTCTTGTGTATTTTATAGTCTTTGGTTTAATCGAAGAGCTTACAATCACCAAAAGGCGACACTCAATAAAACGTTCCACTGCAACAGCAGCGCCCAGCGATTCCGCCATTCTGGGGTAAAATCGATCGGCCGTCTATTGGATCTTATTGCTGTCGTGATGGCAAGTAGCTGCTTTGTTTTTTTATTTATTCGTTTAAAAAGCTGAATTACAACCTGAAAGGCAACAGTACACCGCTTAAAATCATAGACTGGTGATCATCAGGACTTTTAATATTATTTTACAGACTTAATGTTTAATATATTAACCCTACTTGTTTTCTAAAAACTGTCACTTTTAGGTTAAATTACTTTAAATTACTTTAATTTAATAGTTTACGCACTGACATAATACATATTAATACTGACATGTTAATTAAATTAACATGACTTTCAAAATGGGATGTTGATAACAGATTAACAGCACTTTTTGTTAGAGTATTATGTTATAATAGTACATTTAAAAAGCTACTTTCTCCAAAATGATTTATTTTTTATTTTTATATATATTTTTATTCATGACTTTAATGCTGTCATTAGAAATCATGAAGGCCATACAAACTGCCAGAATGTGTTGTTTTTGTTGCGTATACTCATTTGTGCTTCACCCTAATTTGAGTAAAACAAAACAAAACAAAAATTGTAATTAAGTTATTTTGTTAATCTTACTTTTGTTATGTGTTAAACAGGTATTTTAGATATCAGATGTAATTAACTTAGTCTTGTTAACATTTTGGATTGGGATAACATTTTCATTGGGATATTGTTTAAAATGTTACTTTTGAAGGGGATGTACTCATTTTAACTCATATTTAACTCAGTATTTTAATTCACTCTGTCTAATGTTAGTTATCTGTGCTGTTGTTCTATTGGAATTTTCATTCCAAAATGGTGGCCACGTGACACTAGCGGCATCTAGTGGCTGTTTGGCAAATAACAACAGAGTGTCGCCTCTTGGTGATTCTATGCTCTTTGGTTTAATCCAGTCGACAACAGTTGTCTTAATCATTTGATCAATACATATATAATGAAACTCTTAGTATTATATATATATATAGAATCAAATTTCTGGTTTTTTACCCGCCTGGCTCGCAACAGTGTTATTCAGACAACTCACCCCCTTTGGGTAGGGAAAATAACAACAACTTTCCCTCACACTTCAGAGCACAGCATCTTCGGGAGTTGATTCATCTGGGATCTGCTACAGTGTTTGTCTTCTTTTTCTTTCTACAGTGTTTGTGGGTGGGGCCGGGGGTTTAAATTTTCCCCGATCTGCACGTGCAACAAATGGGTGGGGCTTGAGTTCCAATCGACATCACACCGGCATTCGAACCACTATGAGTAGTCTCTTTCATAGATGAATCAATAGCTTTAAACATGGCACACTTTCAAATTTAAGCCTTAGCTGGATATTTCACTTCACTTAGAGCTGTGTTACACACTGTATGGAAGGTCACTTTAAACAACAATTAATAACAGAATCATTTGTTCCCCATCACATTTAAAAATGTTGCATAATTTTTTATTAATAATGGAGCTTACTGTAAATTCCTCACTTGAAATACAGTATTTCATTCCAGTTTAAGAAAATGAATGGGAAATGCTTGAAATGTTCCCCTAATTATGTAAGGAGTATATAAACCATCCAAAAAAGTAAACAAAATGCAAGAACGATCCCGATCTTAACTAATTTTGGATTATCATATCATATATTATTTGGATTCTCAGTAGTGATTATTAAACCACACTGAACTGAGCTCAACTGAACTGAACTTAAACACTACAAACTGAACTACACTGTTCCTATTTACTGTGATCTTTTATGTGAAGCTGCTTTGACACAATCTACATTGTATAAGCGCTATACAAATAAAGGTGAATTGAATTGAATTGAACTAAAAGTTTCATAATTACTACACTGTAAAAAATAATATGAACTATTAGTTATGACAGCATATGTTTTTAATTCATTATAATGTATTAAACTAAGTTTATCAAGTTATGCAAGCAGTTTTAAATCAGTTTAACATAATATGAGTTCAATAGACTCATAAGTTTATTTTAATTTAGTTTAAAAGTTTTAGGACCCCAGGATTTTGTTTTACAGTGCACTAATACCAGTTGGTCTCCAGCACGTGTCAACATTAAAAACCTTTCTTCAGGATCTGCAGACTTTCTCCTGAAAACTAGTAAAGCCCTCCACAGACGGCGTGTTTCTAGTGAGACACCGCACAAGCTGCTAATCCTTCACACTTCAGGACACAATTGACAAAATCATTAGTCTCACAGTCTGCCTCGCTCTGACCTTAAAAAGTGGCCAGCCTAACAAGACCTGGGAATTGTGCGTGTCACGGTTTGCACAGCATTAATGTTCAGGTTGAGCTGGATGATTAATTATATAAATGATTAATCGCTGATTCTAACAGCCACACAATCTTAATTAATAAATGATTGCAGTTTGCATATGTTTATTAGACTTTTGATGACCATAAAATGCATTCAAATGTGTTTGAACCAGAGTTTATCGTCGTTGTCATTATGATTTTATTTATTAGTTACTATTATTTTTTTTTTATGAAACAAGTTTACTTTACTTTTTTGAAAAACTTTTTTTTTTTAATGAAACAGCTTACGTCTTTACTTAAAAAAAGTGCTATTACTAATGATAATCAGATATTCACACTGTAAAAAAAGAAACGTAAACATTTACGATAAAGAAATGACAGCTGTGGTTGCAGAAATTTAACTTAAATATTTGGACCGAATGTAAATTATTATTATTTTTTTTTTACATTTTACAGTAAATTACTGTATTTTAGATTTTGTTGGTCATACACTAATGTTTTGAAGTACTAACATCTACACAACATAACTTTCTAACACGGACAAAAATGCAACCATGAGCATACAGTTGAAGTCAGAATTATTACCCCCCCCTTTGAATTTTTTTGTCTTTTATAAAATTTTCCAAAAAATGTTTAACAGAGCAAGGAAATTTTCACAGTATGTCTGATAATATTTTTTCTTCTGGAGAAAGTCTTATTTGTTTTATTAAGGCTACAATAAAAGCAGTTTTTAATTTTTTAAAGCCATTTTAATGTCAAAATTATTAGCCCCTTTAAGCTAATTTTTTTCCAATAGTCTTCAGAACAAACCATCGTTATACAATAACATGCCTAGTTAACCTTACAACCTAGTTAAGCCTTTAAATGTCACTTTAAGCTGTATAGAAGTGTCTTGAAAAATATCTAGTCAAATATTATTTACTGTCATCATGGCAAAGATAAAATAAACCAGTTATTAGAAATGAGTTATTAAAACTATCATGTTTAGAAATGTTAAACTCTGAAATTCTGACTTCAACTGTATGTGGACGAGAAAGTCATATTATGAGCTGATGCTCATCACAATTTTTTCCTCAAAGATCTTCAGTGTCATTCACACAACTGCTAAACACCACTACAGTAACAGACATAAAATTAGTAATGTGTGGTTGAAATATGGTCAACTTACTTTCAGTTCAATTAAAATAAAAGTGTGGGAGAATCATGATCTCTATTTTAAACAAGTAAACCGTGACTAAGTTTTTCCAGAACCGCACAGAATTAATGATCGGCTTATAAATAAAGCTCATAACTCACCCTTGCAGCGAGGTCGCTCGTTCCTCCAGCTCCACGTCCCATTGGATGTGCAGTGAATGTGGGCGGGGCCGAGCCGGTAGTATCCAGCATTGCAGGTAAAAGCGACTTTAGTGCCGTATTCATAGCGTGAACCGTTGACTATCCTCCATTTACCGTGATCCAGAGTGAACGAGCCAATACTGGGACAAACCACCACTAAGAGAAAAACAAATAAAAGTGTTTGTATGTTTACAGCTTTACATGATCATTGAAAAGTTTGAAGTGGGTATGAGCTGTTGACTAAACCAAAAATTAAAATGTCAATTGAATCAGAGTAATAATGAACACAGATTCAAACTGTTATATTTACACATTTTAAAATAATAACAATAATGCGAAAATAATAAACAAAAATAAATACAAGAAAATAAGAAATTAAATTAACTAAAGACTAAATTCAAAATAAAACAACAAAAATATTTAATAAAATGAACTTATAACAGATTAAAACAAATTTAAATGCTACAAACATATTTATTATTATTATTAATAATAATAATAATAATAATAATAATAATAATAATAAATAATAATAAACAAAAATGCATACAAAAGAAAAACTAAATAAATTAAATAAAATAAAAATTTAATTCAAATTAAACTATTATATTTAATAATATAAACTTAAAAAGTACCAAAAATGAAACAAACTAAAACAAATTCAAATATAACATATTTAATAATGATAATAATAATATTAATAATAATGATAAACAAAACACATAAAAGAGAATAACTAAATAAACTAAGTTAAATAAAGATTAAATTGAAAACAAAACTACAAAATATAATAATAAATAATAATAAATATATAATATATATAATATATAATTTTATTAATATTTAATAGATAATGAGAATAACTAAATAAATTAAACAAAATAAAGATTAAATTAAAAACAAAGAAAAAATGAAAAAGCAGTCAACAAATAAGCCTAAAAACTAAAAATAAACTGCAAAACATAAATAAAATCATATCAATTAAAACTATACAGACATGTAAAAAAAAACAACTAATAAAAATGACAAAAACAGCAAAATAACCCAAACAATAACTAACAAACAAACTTAAACAACATATTTTTTCTAACCACAAACTCAACATAAAATTCATCTATTTAAATGTATTTCTGCGATCATTAGTCTCCATTTTCATGATTCTTTATAAATGATTCTGCTACTCAAAACACATTTAACAATATTCCAGTTTGTATAAACAGTCATACATTTCGATCAACAGAAAGATTACCAAGAATAAAAAGAAATAAAAAATCTCATGTAACACTAAATATAACCACTTTTAATTCAGTCAATCAAAACTAAAAAGACAGTGCGCATAAAACACATTTAACGGTATGATTAGCTAATAACATTGCTTTTTTTTATTACTAACAATAAAAATAAATAAATCTTATCTCAACATTAAATATAACCATTTTGATGAAACAAATCATAACTAAGACAGTGCGCATATGTAAATAATAGTATGATAAACGTATTATATTGTTGTTTTTTATTACCAACAAAAAAGAAATATACATCAAATCAAAACTAAAACCAAAACCTTAAAGACAGTGTGCATATGTAAATAACACTATGATTAGCTAATCAAATTGTTGTTTTTTTTGTTTTTTTATTACCAACAATAAAAGGAAATATAAATCTTTTCTAACACTAAATATAACCACCGTTGATTAAACCACAGATCAGGTCAAACTCAGCTCTGCACAGTTTAGTTCCAACCTTAATTAAACACATCTGATCAAACTAATTAGCCGCGTTTCCATTATCGCAGCCTGCCTTTTTTGGCCCACCGAATAGACTGATTTCACACGGCCGCCATTTTTAAAAGTGAAATCGTGGCTGTGGTGGGAAGAAACCCAGAAGTATCGTTAAGAATTACATAGGAACGTTGTGTACCTGGCCGTATATCTTATCAGCGAAGAGAAAATGACACAAATTTATCATTTCACTGCCTTCCGAGTGACCCGAAGGTCCGTTCTGAATGAATGGTGAAAATAAAAAGGGATATCAGAGCTCATTTTCAGCTAAGTTAAAGGAAATGGCTCTAGTTAGCTAACGTTTTCTTTCCCAAACACAAGTTTTAGATGCCATTTATCAAACTCGAGTTAATGAACTGATTCTTTCACTATATTAGACTTGTCACGATACTGAATTAAAAGAAAAACCATAAATTTCCCGTTAACATTTAAGGCACTGTTGATGGCTTTCTTAAAACAGCGCTGATTTGCTGTCGGGTTCACATGCTCAACAGAAATGCTTGTGATTGGCCGAGAAGGTCATCAGTTCACCCTCCGCTGTTTACCGAGCACAAACACAGACGAGCGATTTGCTTGATGACTTGACTGATCTTCACGGCTGCTTCGCGCTCCAGTGTCCGTGTATCTGTGTTTGCACTGGGTGAAGAGCGGTAAACTGATGAGCACTGGTGAATACTATGGTAAATCAGCGCTGTTTATGAACGCGCCCAGCGACGTTTGAATGATAGCTGGAAATGGACGTTTTTAAAACTTCAGTACCGGGACAACACTATTACAGACAACACGAGGGAGTGCTACAGAGGACTGCATTGTTTTACCGCTCACCGAGTTGCATAGGCTGAAGCAGGAAAGCGACCCCATGGTGTTTAACTAGTGCCATGAACTGAAGCCTAGGAGAACACTTGAGCATATTACCCTTAAAGTGATTGTGATGTTGTTTGATGCTAAATTGCTTTTAATTGTTTAAATCAAACTGAACTGAATGATATTAAAGTGATGTTTACACCATTTCTGCATTTTGAAATCTCGACAACAGCTGGAGGGTTATAGTCCACAGCATGTTACTGCAATGTTTACAGTGCTGGTCCTATACTTCCGGGTTTCTTCCCACCGCAGCCTAGCTTTACTTCTTTAAAATGGTGGCCGCATGAAATAAGCATATACCTTGGGCCAAAGAGGGCCAGCTGGGGCTTTGGGGTGGAGTAATAGAGAGGTGGCCCGAGTATGGTAAAGTTGGCGTGCCACCATTACAGTAGTTTTCCAATCACACAGGAGTACATGCTCCAAAAAAATTACAAATAAATAAGGGAAAGAAAAACATATAGCCATGGTCAGTTTAAGATAGACTATTCCATAAAACACTTTATAGGCTAGGGGTCTTTTTGATTATGATCACCCTTATGTTTCCCATTTAAATGTAAAGCTGTTTATATACAATAATAAAGTAGTTTTAATTTATAAGTGATATTTCTTTGCTGCGTCCTCCTTGAAGTTTCAATAACGCATAATAATCTTTACACCATATTAAAGATACAGCAGCCAGTAAAGGTTGTCGAGAGTTTAAAAGGTGTGTTTGTGCAGGATACGTGCTAGTTTAGATGCATGTATGTGTGTGAGAGACCAGTCAAAAGATTGCTTGACAGCTCTGTTGATGGAACGAACGGTTGAGTTTGTTTCTTTCTTTCTTTATTTCGGAGATAATACAAAACATGAATACAACAGAAAGATATAAAACTTTACACATTACGTGTCCACTTTTGTAGGCTCAAAACAATAGTGTCATATCTAGATAAAATAGCCTAAGCTTTATTGAAATCATTTAAAGAACTACAAATATCAGATATAATAAAATCACATTAAATAAATAAACCAATATAAAACAAACAAAAGCTAGAACAATGTAGGTATATACAATACAAATAAATTAAACCGTTTTAAGCCATTTGAAACTTACATTTTTAAGGCCAATATGAAACATTTTTTTTAGATATTTTCTAAAAACAATAAACAACAGAGGAGGTTTGAAATATCATTTATAAAGTATTTCGATACGATGATATTGATCAAATCGTGCATTTTTGGGTGAGTGAAACCAGAAATTCTGTCATCCAGTCCTGCGCAGTGCTGCTTTATAAACGGATTGAGGAAAAACTGCACATTAAAAAAAGTCTTCTATGTCCTCAAACAAATGTTTATGTTTTTATATGACGTGGCAAAATTTAAAAATTAAATTGTAAATGTAGAGCTTTATTAGTGGATAGCTGCTGAGCGCAACGAAATATAGCCTATATTTTATTACTTGCTCTTATGTCCTGAAACACTTAACACTTTACTTAAGATAACCGAATAATATGCAACAACCTTAAATGTATTCTCTTAAATTCCCAAAAAGACAGTCAGACAGTTGCAGCTCATTCAGAACGCTGCTGCCAGGATTCTGACCAGAACCAGGAAATCAGAGCACATCACACCTGTCCTCAGGTCTTTACACTGGCTCCCAGTTACATTCAGAATAGATTTTAAAGTATTATTACTGGTCTATAAATCACTAAATGGCCTCAATACATTACAGATATGCTCACTGAATACAAACCTAATAGATCACTCAGATCTTTAGGATCATATAAACTAGAAATTCCAAGAGTTCAGTCAAAGCAGGGTGAATTGGCTTTCAGCTACTAACAGCGCCCCTCACTGGTGGAATCAGCTTCCAGAAATTATCAGATGTGCTCCAACATTAGGCACATTCAAATCAAGACTGAAAACACATCTGTTTAGCTGTGCCTTTACTGAATGAGCACTGTGCTACGTCCTACAGATCGCACTATATTATGTCTTTCTTTTCTTTTTTATTCTTTTATAACCTGCTTTAACACATTTTAATCTGTTTTTAATCATTTTATTGTTTGTTTGTTTTTTTATTTTCTTATACTTGTCTTTTTTTATTCTTGTTTATGTAAAACACTTTGAATTGCCACTGTGTATGAAATGTGCTATATAAATAAACTTGCCTTGCCTTAAGTAAAGGGGAATTACCTATTAAGTGTCATATAGCCTTGGGAAAAACTCATGTTTTAGGTCTCTCTGGAGCATTTGGGCTGAATGTTTGACGGCGTCTATCAAAACGAGGATTTAATCAAATACATTCTATACTGAGTTATTACTGGAGAATTTCTGTGGTTTTATATAATGGATGGTGCACTGGCTCCCTCCGATATACGATGCCAACAGTCTGTCGGCGAGTAGCCTAAAGAAATATAATGAATGGAAATACACAGGCCTGTGTGTATTGGCATATAATATAATGCTGTACAGTAACGTGTCATTTGTTTGTTTCGGTTGTCTTCATTTTAATCATTTCGTGATGATGCAATGGTGTGCTCTATCTGCCTGACTCCCACTGGGTGGGTGTGTGTGATGTTTGATTTGGGGGACGTTCTTGGGGCGGGGTTTGCATGACATGCTGCGAGCTACTAGCTTGACAGCGGAAACGCCACATGATTTCAGCCTCACTGCTCAACCTCCCGTGCAATTGGCCCGGCCCAGCCCAATAAAAGCCCTGGTTCGCACTGGCCCGACAGTGGAAATGCAGCTACTGAGTCCTTCAGGCTTGTTTGAAACCTACAGGTAAGTATGTTGGAGTTGGGTCGGAACTAAACTATGCAGGGTTGCGGTCCTCCAGGAATTGACGTCGACACCCCTGAATTAAACCAATCAAAACTGAAAAGACAGTGCGAATAACTAACGGTATGATCAGCTAACTATATATATATATATATAACTATATACTGTACAGATCTGCCTTGAAGCTACCAAACACAAGCTAAACTATCCCCCCATATTGATTCTATGGTGGTGTTTAACATAAGCCACAGTGAGCAGATCGATATAATCACTTAAACCCTAATTTATAATGATAATAGCGAGCGGTGTGTGATCTCTCACCTGTGCAGCGGGGGATTTTATTATGGCTGCTCCAGGTGCCGTCTGCCTGACACACGGTGCTGGTCACTTCTTTAGAGGACAAGCGGAAACCGTCGTTGCAGAAATATGTGGCTCGAGTCCCTGCAGAATAATCCGCAGCCAGAACACCTCCGTTCACTGGAGCCACTGGCATCCCACAGGACACGGCTGAAAAAAAACACACACACAAACAGTCAATCATCAAAAGCTAAAAACTAAAGAAAGTGAAGTACTATAAGACTTATCATATGCATTTGTTTATATGGAAAAACATGTCTTTTTTTCACCAAAGAAGGCTCACACAAATTCCACAGGCATTTACTGATTAGATCAGGGCCTGGTGTGTGGACTTTGGGGGTTTTACGATGTGCTCACATGTTGATTGGTCAGATCGAATGTCTCAGTGTTTGGGCTTTAGTCACATGGTCAAGAAGGATACAAAATAGGTGGTTAAACGCTGCTTGTGTCTTTTCCTGGCCTGTCTTTTTCCTGCTCTGCTCCTCTCCTCCTCTAGAGTCTATCTTCTCTGACTCTTTGAGGCCTACTTGCTCTCTTTGGACATACTCACACTATGTACAGTTTCCTTGAACTGGGCCAAAGCACGCTTGTCCCCCCTCAAGTCTCCCCCGATGGCCCACACTCACATTACATTCAGGCCTGGGCACGCTTACGTCATTGATGATGCGCTGTTCAGAAGCACTCTCGCTCAGCACAGTGGAGATTTCTTTAGTTATATCGTTGTTTAAGTCATTTGATATGCAGTGACACGCAGTCAAATATTTTGCTGAACAGATCAGCCACTTTTGACGCTCATAAACAATCATAAAGTCCTCGTGCTTCAGGAATTAGGAGGTTTGCTGAAGGTGCGGAGCTTTCGTGCAGTGAGGGGTTTGCGTCTTTAATAAACTACGACAGTTTGCGTTCATTGAACGGTAAGAATGATTAATAAACGCATATGAAACAGTCGCTTAAAAGTCACGTCCCGCTTTCAGTTTCGGGCTTTGACGCGTTTTGCACTCACACACAAGCGTACCGCGCCAAAGCCCAAGAGAACCAGGCTCTGGCACACCTCTTCCAACCGGGCCAGGGCCGGCCAAGTGAACTGTGCCTGAGCCCGATTCAGAGCACTCACACTTCTCAAACGATCTGGGAAACGGGCCTGGGCACGGTTCGGATAGCATAGTGTGAGTAGGCCCTTTGTCTCTACCTCCCCCTGTCTCTCCTGTAACCATTGACTTCTATAGTAGGAAAAGCACATGCTATAGAAATCAATGGTGACAGGTGTCCAACATTTTTCAGAATATCTTCTTTTGTGTTTGACAGAATAAAGAAACTCAATGGTAAATCATCAATGACAGTTTTAATTTTGGTGTGAACTATCCCTTTAAGATTTTTTTAAAGGGGGATGAGCTACTCTATATGTCCTACCCAGTGTTCATGTTGCAAAATTTTAATTATACACTTTACCTACATTTAACATACTTTATATAGGCACAAAAAAGTTGTCCATTTAATTTGATACAAACTCAGGGTTAATTTATAACATAACTGCTGTTCCATCTGCAAGAGAAATTCCGATACAGATGCTTCCATTTACAATGGCAGTTTGTTCATATCCGTTTCCTCGTTAACCTATCCAGAAAAGCCAATTACAGCAGTAATTGGACTAAAGCATTGATGCACACACACCTTCTGTGGCTGGTTTCGCAGCAGATGAGGGCAGGTGAGGTCAATGCCATCGATTCAATTCCCACTGAGTGAACACTTTCTCTACAGAGACCATGTGCCAAAAAATGCGTATTTTTTATTTTTGTTTTTAAAAACTCATTAAAAGACTTTAAAAGTGGCAGTTTAATCCCTTTAATGAGTAAGAATCTCCACCTATACAAAAGGGGCATCATTTAGGAAGGAAAACAACTGCACCAACATTCGTGAGCAACAAAAAAAAGTGTCTTAGTTCTTTTTTTTTTGCATACTACCTTTATGCAGCCTATAATAAAACTTTACCGTGGTAGCACAATAGATGATGGATGGATGGATGGATGGAATGATAGCACACAATAGATAGAATGATGGACGAATAGATGGAATTTTTTAGATTAGATTTTTAGATTAGATTCAACTTTATTGTCATTACACATGTACAAGTACAAGGCAACGAAATGCAGTTTAGGTCTAACCAGCAGTGCAATAGCAGCAAGTGCAGGATACAGGTATAAGTTATAAAGTGCAGTTATAGAAAAACTATGGTGATATTTACAGATGGATGTACTATCAACATTATATACAGGTTGTATTAGCTATGAACAGATTTACAATAAATGAATATATGTACAGGATGCTATTAATAATCAGGAGTGTGCAGATAAACATAATTACAAATGTCCATGTGCAGTGGGTATGTACAGTTCAATAAATGAATCAGTGCAATGAATATGTGCAAACTTTAAATGTGCAAATGTTAAATAGTGCAGTGATTGTGAGGAGTATAAGTTAGAGGAATGTGGGGGGTGTATTGGGGAGGCAAAAGAGTCAGTGAGGGGCAGAGTTCAAAAGGGAGACAGCTCTGGGGAAAAAGCTGTTCCTCAGTCTGCTGGTTTTTGTCCGGGGGAGCCTGAAGCGTCTGCCGGAAGGCAGGAGAGAAAACAGTCTGTGAGCAGGGTGAGAGGTGTCCTTAAGAATACTGCGTGCTCGGCGCAGACAGTGTTTCTTCTGGATGTCCTCAATGGCTGGCAGTGTAGTCCCTGTGATGCGTTGGGCAGTTTTCACCACCCGCTGCAGTGCCTTACGCTCAGCAACAGAGCAGCTTCCATACCAGACTGTGACGCAGTTGGTCAGGATGCTTTCTATTGTGCAGCGGTAGAAGTTCACCAGGACGGCTGATGAAAGCTGGTTCTTCTTAAGTTGCCTCAAGAAGAATAGGCGCTGGTGAGCCTTCTTGACCAGGCTGGAGGTGTTGGTGGTCCAGGAAAGGTCCTTTGAGATGTGGGTCCCCAGGAACTTGAAGGATGAGACAGGCTCAACGGCCATCCCATTAATGTGGATGGGATCATGCGAGCCTGTTCGTCCCTTCCTGAAGTCCACAATGAGCTCCTTGGTCTTGCTGGTGTTAAGGAGCAGATTATTGTCGGTGCACCAGGTGGCCAGATGCTGTATCTCCTCCCTGTAGGCAGTCTCATCATTATTGCTGATTAGACCAATCACTGTGGTGTCATCTGCAAATTTGATGATGGTGTTGGATCTGTTCACAGGCCTACAGTCGATGGTAAAGAGAGAGTAGAGGAAGGGGCTCAGCACGCAGCCCTGGGGTACACCAGTGTTGAGTGTGACGGTGGTGGAGCAGATGTGGCCTGATCTAACATTCTGAGGTCTGTTAGTCAGAAAGTCTGCTAATGATAGCACAATAGCACAATGGATGAATAGATGGAATGACAGCACAATAGATGGATGGATGGAATTATAGCTCAATAGATGGATGAAATGATAGCACAAAGATGGATGGATGGAATGATAGCACAATAGATGGATGGATGGAATGATAGCACAGTAGATTAATGGATGGATTGACTGATGGAATAGCACAATAGATGGAAGGATAAAATTATAGCACAATATATTAATGGATGAATGGATGGACTGATAGATGGAATAAGAGCACAGATAGAAGGATTGATTGATTGATTGATAGATGGAATAAAAGCACAGTAGATGGATGGAATGAAAGAACAATAGATAGATGGATGGATGGATGGATGGAATGATAGCACAATGGATGGATGGATGGATGGATGGATGAACTGAAAGACAAAATACCAATAGTCAAAATGCAGTCACCGGCCACTTTATTAGGTACACCTGTCCAATTGCTTTTTAACACAAATTTCTAATCAGCCAATCACATGGCAGCAACTGAATGAATTTATACATGTAGACATGGTCAAGACGATCTACTGCAGTTCAAACTGAGCATCAGAATGGTGAAGAAAGGTGATTTAAGTGACTTTGAACATGACATGGTTGTTGGTGCTAGACAGGCTGGTCAGAGTATTTCAGAAACTGCTGATCACGCACAACCATCTCTAGAATGGTCTAAAAAACAGAAAATATCCAGTGAGCGGCAGTTCTGTGGGCACAAATGCCATGTTGATGCCAGAGGTCAGAAAAGAATGGCCAGACTGCTTCCAGCTGATAGAAAGGCAACAGTAACTAAAATAACCACTTGTTACAACCGATGTATGCAGAAGAGCATTTCTGAATGCACAACACTTCCAACCACGAGGCGAATGGGCAACAGCAGCAGAAGACCACACTGAGTGCCACTCCTGTCAGCTAAGGACAGGAAACTGAAGCTTCAATTTGCACAGGCTTACCAAAATTGGACAATAGAAGATTGGAAAAGTGTTGCCTGGTCTGATGAGTCTCGATTTCTGTTGCAACATTCGGATGATAGGGTCAGAATTTGGCATAAACAACACGAAAGCATTGATCCATTCCGCCTTGTACAATGGTTCAGGCTGGTGGTGGTGGTGTAATGGTGTCAACGTCACAGCCAACCTGAGTATTGTTGATGTCCATCCCTTTATGACCACAGTGTAACCATCTTCTGATGGCTACTTCCAGCAGTATAACACGCCATGTCATAAAGCATGAATCATCTCAGACTGGTTTCTTGAACATGACAATGAGTTCACTGTACTCAAATGTCCACCACAGTCACAAGATCTCAATCCAATAGTGCACCTTTGGGATGTGGTGGAACGGGAGATTCACATCATGGATGTGCAGCCGACAAATCTGCAGCAACTGCGTGATGCTATCATGTCAATATAGAGCAAAATCTCTGAGGAATATTTCCAGTACCTTGTTGAATCTATGCCATGAAGGATTAAGGCAGTTCTGAAGGCAAAAGGGGGTCCAACCCGGTACTAGTAAGGTGTACCTAATAAAGTGGCCGGTGAGTGTAACCAGTGTTTGTATAATAAAATACAATTACTCTGCTTCTCTAAATTTCTTTATACAGAACTGTTAAGTTTATGTACTGTACATTAAGGCAAGGATATTATAAGTAACTGTAAGTTATATAAAACTACAAATTAGTTGCTCTTCTTTCTTTCTTTAGCAGAAAACTTAATTGCAAGTCAAAATTAAGTACTTCGTCACTAATTACCCCCAACACTGACTGATGCCACTGTTAGTTTTGTGATCTTGTGCTAAAGAAGCCTACATTATGGAGCTAAATATAGACACTACCATATGATAAAAAAATATCATGGTGTTTTGCATTGATTTTAGATGACAAACACTAAAACTTCCACTAATTTGCTCTCTTAAACATTTATTTTAGCTCCTAATTTGCATTTTTAATTGTGTAGATAATCAAATCATAATTAGTGAAGCTAATTAATAAAATGGCTGAGCTTGTTCACACATTTATAAAGGTTTTTTTTAAACCGTAAACACATGTACATTTATTTATAAAATAAAAATTCAACGCATTTTTTGTGACCTCATCAAGTCAAGCATTGAACAAAACGTCTAAAAATGCTCATGTGTGAGCAAACAAGATTGTAATTAGCTAAAAAAAGTAATTAAACAGATGGTAAAGGTGCTGGAGTTTGCTCAAAGCCACATCAATACAGCAACGGAACATAATAGGGTGTCCAATTACCGAGTGCTGCAATCCTGATCGAATAAATCCACAATCCAAGACAAAGGGGCTCATATTAACGTTAATAAAAGCTACGCAGAAAGCATTCAACAGGATTAATTAGCAGAAAATAAAGAGAGGATTGATCAGGGATGTCGGCATCTGACACAGCCTGTGCCTGCAGGATCAGTTCAATATCAGGAGCAATCCAAATCAACACAAACACATCACATCTGAAGAAGCATACCTTTATTAAATGTTTTAATTATGCAAGTCTTTGATATGGTACTTGCTAATGAATGTCAAGCAAAATCAACAACGCTGAGAATATTGGTGTGTTTAGGTAAATTAATCATCAAAAGTTAAACAGAAATGTATAATCTGGGTGAACTATTCCTTTATTACTCACTTTCATGTTGTGAACACCTTCTTTAATTTGATAGATATTAAATAATGATCTACCAATTACCGCTCCACAGTTTCAGAATCTTAATTGAAATACGAATGAATAAACCTTTAGTTTTTGGCTTTGTTGTTTTCTAGTGGTATTTAGATTTGTGATTTTCTGACAGCTTTTTGGCCAGACTGCACTTCTGTTGTTGATATTGTCTCTGGATTCTGGTATATTATATAAAGAAGAAAAAAACATATACGGTATGTATGCATTTATTTATTTTCTTATACCTGCAAAAAGCACAGACACATAAGACTAATAATAATAGAAGTGCTGCCAATAGAATTATAGACAGACAGACAGACAGACAAACACACACACACAGAAAGAAGGACAGATAGACAGAACAATGATAGAACAATAGAACAAAAGATGGATGGATGGATGGAATGAGAGCACAATGGATGGATAGAATAATGGATGGACGGAATGATGGATAGATGGAATGATGGACGGAATGATAGAACAATGAATGGATGGTTGGATGGATGGATGGATGGAATGATAGCAGAATGGATGGATGGACAGAATGACAGATAAATGCATTGATGGATGGATGGATGGATGGATAAAAGATTGGATGGATGGAATGATAGCACGATGGATAGATGGATGGATAGAAGGATGGATGGATGGATGGATGGATGGAATGATAGCACAATAGACAGATGGATGAATTAATGGATGGATGGATGGATGGATGGATGGACGGATGGAATGATAGTACAATTGATGGATGGACAGAATGACAGATAAATGGATGGATGGATGGATGGATGGAATGATAGAACAATAGATGGATGGTTGGATGGATGGATGGACGGAATGATGGCACAATTGATGGATGGACAGAATGACAGATAAATGGATTGATGGATGGATGGATGGATAAAAGATTGGATGGACGGAATGATAGCACGATGGATAGATGGATGGATAGAACGACAGATGGATGGATGGATGGAATGATAGCACAATAGACGGATGGATGAATTAATGGATGGATGGTAGTTCAAAAGAATGATAGCACAGTAGATGGATGGATGGATGGATGAATGGATGGAATAACACAATAGATAAATAGATGGATGGATTGATGGCACAATGGATGGATGGATGGATGGATGGATGGATGGATGGATGGATGGATGGATGGATGGATGGACAGAATGACAGGTATGTGATGGATGGATGGAATGATGGCACAGTGGATGGATGGATGGACCGAACGACAGATATATGAAGGATGGATGGATGGACGGACGGACGGACGGACGGACGGACGGACGGACGGACGAATAGATAGATAGATAGATAGATAGATAGATAGATAGATAGATAGATAGATAGATAGATAGATAGATAGATAGATAGATAGATAGATAGATAGATTACCTTGACATGCAGGCACAGAAGAATCCCAGGCCAGAAAGCCGATCTCTGTCCTCCTGCAGACGGCCATGTTTTTCCCGATGAGTCTGAATCCGCGGTCGCAGGCCCAGCGGACCACACTGTTCACATGTCCACCCGTCTGGCTGAGCACGAAGCCATGCTGAGGAGAGTCTGGAGTGCTGCAATACATGGCTGAAGACCAGAGCATGCTTCATTGCACACACGCACATTATACTATAACATCCATACATCAACTACTGCACTACTGTAGCTCAACATACTTTCACCACAATTTAACGTGTTAGTACAACTAACCAAACAATAACTATCATGGATTATTATTATGTTGGCTTTCTCACTGTTATACTATTTAGATGTATTGTTATTATCAACCTTTATGCAACAGTTCCGTCTGGTTCTTGAATCTGATTGGCTGATAGCCATGTGATATTCTGCAAATAACAGCACTTGTACTGCATCTTTACCCTTCAGTATTACTCCGCCCACATACAGCGTCAAGCAGAGGACACTATACAGTTATAAATATTGCTGCTGTTGGACAACAATGTACTTTTGAAGCTTTTTTTAGTTGAGAATGTAGTTGTTTAGTTTGCTACTCTGCAGTTTATTTATAAGGATATAGTGCCTATTTTAAAATATGTAAAATTTTGGAGCATCGGATTCCGTGCATTGACCGCCATCAGCTATGGCTCCAGATGGCTAGACCTCTACTGCACCTTTGTCCCACACTCATTTCAAAGGAGCGCTACCCTGTACTAAAATGGCGGCTCTACTGATAGGTGAAACTTAATATACAGTGCATCTGGAAAGTATTCATAGCGCTTAACTTTTTCCACATTTTTTTTTGTTAGAGCCTTATTCCAAAATGGTTTAAATTCATTTATTTCCTCTAAATTCTACACACAATACCCCATAATGACAATGTGACAAAAGAGTTTTTGAAATTGTGGCAAATTTATTAAAAATAAAACACCTGAAAAATCACATGTACAGAAGTATTCACAGCCTTTGCTCAATACTTTGTTGATGCACCTTTGGCAGCAGTTACAGCCTCAAGTCTTTCTGAATATGATGCCACAAGCTTGGCACACCTGTCTTTGGGAATTTTAGCCCATTCCTCTTTGCAGTACTTCTCAGGCTCTATCAGGTTGGATGGGAAGCGATGATGTATTTCCTGATCTCTCCAAGGATGTTCAATAGGGTTTAGGTCTGGGCTCTGGCTGGGTCACTCAAGGACATTCACTGAGTTGTTGTGAAGCCACTCCACTGATATTTTGGGTCATTGTCCTGCTGGAAGATGAACCGTCGCCCCTGTCTGAGGTCAAGAGCACTCTGAAGCAGGTTTTCATTCAGGATGTCTCTGTACATGGCTGCATTCATCTTTCCCTCTATCCTGACTAGTCTTCCAGTTCCTGCTGCTGAAAAACATCCCCATGTAGGGATGGTATTAGCCTGGTGATGAGTGGTGCCTGGTTTTCTCCAAACGTAACGCCTGTCATTCACTGCAAAGAGTTTAATTTTAGTCTCATCAGACCAGAGAATTTAGTTTCTTATGGTCTGAGAGTCCTTCAGACGCCTTTTGGCAAATTCCTGGTGGGGAGTGGCTTCTGTCTGGCCACTCTACCATACCGGCCTGATTGGTGAATTGCTGCACAGATGGTTGTCCTATTGTAAGTTTCTCCTCTATTCACAGAAGAACACAGGAGCTTAGACAGAGTGACCATCGGGTTATTGATCACCTCCTAACTAATGCCCTTCTCCCCCGATCACTAGATTAGATGGCCGGCCAGCTCTAGGAAGAGTCCTGGTGGTTGTAAACATCTTCCACTTACGGATGATGGAGGCCACTGTGCTCAACTTTCAGAGCAGCAGAAATTTTTCTGTAACCTTCCCCAGCCTTGTGCCTCGAAATAATCCTGTCTCGGAGGTCTACAGACAATTCCTTTGTCTTCATGCTTGGTTTGTGCTTTGACATGCACTATCAACCCTGGGACCTTATATAGACAGGTGTATGCCTTTTCAAATCATGTCTAACCCACTGAATTTGCCACAGGTGAACTCCAATCAAGCTACTGAAACATCTCAAGAATGATCAGTGGAAACAGAATGTACCTGAGCTCAACTTAGAACTTCAAGGCAAAGGCTGTGAATACTTCTGTACGTGTGATTTTTCAGGTTTTTTATTTTTAATTAATTTGCAACAATTTAAAATATTTTTTTTCACATTGTCATTATGGGGTATTGTGTGTAGAATTTTGAGGAAATAAATGAATTTAATGCATTTTGGAATAAGGCTGTAACATAATAAATGTGGAAAAGGTGAAGCGCTATGAATACCATCCGGATGCACTTTAAATGTCTATGGTAGGAACCTGCATATTGGCTCAATTGACTCATGCTAGCAAAACGGGACTTCCTGTGTACTACAAATGCTAACAGTGATTAGTCAAATGCTAATAATGATTATCTACATGCTAATAACGATTGGCTACTTCCTAATAATAAATTGCTAAGTGCAATCACATATACTAGAAAAGCCTACTAAGTAGTAGGATTTGATCAAACACGTAAATGAGGCTTGCCAATTAACAACCCAGTTTAAGTTAGTAACTGCCTAGTAGCCACCTATCAACCACTTATGAACCACTGTGCTTTCTGTCAACTGCCATTCCCAATTTAAGCGCAGTCATGTTGGCTTTCTCAAGCCAACAAAACTTCATTTCCCATAATTCTCTGCAGTAGCAGAATGAATAACAGCAAACACATCAGTTTACTTGCTTTCGTGTTTGTTGCTTTAGCTATATAAAACATGTTGTGTCTGTTTGGAAAAGAGATATGAAATTGCACAATGCATGTACTGTATTTTATTTATGCACACTTAAATGAAAACTCCAGAATGTGTGTGTGTCTCCCCAGGAGGCTCTGAAAGCATCTTTATTCTGCAGCACACAGATGCTTCATTATATCCTTTGCAGTAAAATAATGAACTTTCTAAACCTAAAAACATGTTTGTGCTTTATGCGCATCCCACAACAAGCGACAGATACAAAACAACACTTACTTTACCATTCTGACTGAAACCAGATGATTTCTGTCATTTCAGTCCACCAGATGCTTTCCTCCACATGCACTGATTCTTATTTTTAACATGTGGATTTGAAGTTTTTATATCTCCCATTGTGATATATCAATACACTGTAATGCAATTTCTCACACGTGAATCAGTGTTATTTTACTGCCACTCAGGTAATATAGTGGCATATTCTGGCTCATTTAAAATTTAATCAGATTTTGTCATTTTCATTTTTTTATTTCAAAATTTATTTTATTCTATTGTTATTTATATTAGATTTATTTATTTATCTATATTAGATTATTATATTACATTTTATTATTATTTTCTTTATTATTATAAATTTTTGTGGTTCATTTTAAATTTAATCAGATTTTGTCCTTTTCGTTTTTTTATTTCACATTTATTTAATATTATTTAATTGTATTTTTTATTTATATTAAATGTATTTATTTATTTAGCTATTTGGATTATTGTATTATATTTCATTGTAATTTTTATTTTTTTTGCATTTTTATTATTATGCATTTATTTATATACATTTTCTGGTACATTTTAAAATTTGTTTTTGTCTTTTCATTATTATTTAATATTTAATTTTTTATTTCACATTTATTTTATTTTTATTTATATTATATAGTTTTTAATTATATTAATTTATATTTGTATTACATTTTTCATTTCACATTTATTTAGTTTTATTTTTTATTTATATTATTATATTTACTTCTAATTTACTAATCATTATTATTAATTTTCTGGTTTATTTTAAATTTAAATTGTCGTTTTCACTTTTTATTTAACATTTATTTATTTATTTATTAATTTATAAATAGTTTTTCTTATTTATTACACCTTACGTATACACAGATTTTTATTCATAAGTAAAAACTGGCTAAAATAGATTCATGGTTTCAGTTTCCAGCATTTAGTTTGATGGTGTTGGTTTATTTGTGTGCTCAAGTGAGTATTTTTATGCACATTTGGACTATTCTATATGCATCTTGGTGTTTCCATCCAGCATTTTGTTTATGCATTGCCCCTTGAATTTGCATAAAACTGTGTAGATGGAAACCCGGTTACTGTGGGAGTTTAGTTTTACCTACATGCCGCATAAACAGGATGTGTAAAACAGGCCTAAAATGTGACCTGTGACATACATATTAGCATAATGTCAACCCTCCCATTTTTCCTGGGATTCTCCAGTATTTTACAGTTCTATCCTGCTATCATCCCGTGAAGGTATTTTCAGGTATTTTCAGTCTTTCTCTGAAGGGTGGCAATAAACATTAAAGAGCTGATCAAACAGACAAAACAGCCATATAGCGGTGCCTGACTAACAGCTGACTCGATTCATAGTGATAAATAGACGCTGTTTCTCAAATGGATTCTGTACATGCGATTTGAAGCAGAGCGAAAGTCTGGGTTTTGGGTGAGTGGTTAAACAGACATAAACACATAATTAATAATAATAACATCTAAAGATGTCGATCTTTGTGTTTTTTTTTTTCGAATACAACAAATTTTGTCCAAAATGAGCTGAAAATTAGAAAAGCAATCGAATGCTTTCATTATAACGTCAGATGTGTGCATTTTTAAAGTGACACCTCTGTTATTTAATGTAATCAAATGAAAAAATCTAAATAAATAAGAGATTCATTCGCTGCTCTTTAATCAGTGTAAAGTTGTGCGCATCCCACAACAAGCGACAGATACAAAACAACACTTAGTTTACCATTCTGACTAAAACCAGATGATTTCTGTCATTTCAGTCCACCAGATGCTTTCCACTACATGCACTGATTCTTATTTTTGCTGCTCTTTCGCTGCTCTTTAATGTGTAAGTTATACAGTGATGATTAATAAGATTTGATAACTTGATTCTATTTGGTTATACTAGCTAGTAATTTTAATAAGCTTAACGGTTTGTTAATTTATTTGCTGCTAATGTATACTATTTATTTTTTTCTTTTGTAAACAATAATAATAATAATAATAATAATAATAATAATAATAATAATAATAATAAATAATAATAATAATAACTAATAATAAATAATAAATAATAATAATAATAATAATAATAATAATAATAATAATAATAATAATAAATATTAATATTAATAATAATAATAATAAATAATAATAATAATAATAAATAATAATAATAATAATAATAATAATAATAATAATAATAAAACATATTACTGACCTGTTTATTTACAATGAAACAGCTCCAGAAGAACGGATTTAGTAATTTAGGGATTTTTTTTTATGAGGAGTGTGGGGGGGGGGGGGGGGGGGGGTAATCGCATATTATGGTGGGCATATCCCTTATTTTCACATCCCAATGTTGACAGGTATGATATTTCTCAAATATACAGTAAAATCTGATTAAAGGTTTTATTATTAATGTATCAGTTACATTTGTTGCATACAAATACACAAGACATTTGGACACAAAGACGTGGACAGATGAGACATACAGTGGACTTGGACACGTGTGTCATGAGCGGGACAGACAAAAGGTGACGAGAGACACACACAGAACTGAAAGAGTTACCGATGCGGGATACATACTTTGATACTCACCCACGTAAGTGATACGAAAGCCCTTTTTGTTGGTGCCGTGATCAGACGACCAGCGCAGGAACAGCTGGTGACCCGTGGTCGTGATGTTGAAGGGCACGCTGAGATCTCCACTCAACACGGCCAGACTCTGACTGTAGATATTAGGTCCTGCAGAAATGAATGAATAAATGAAGGAATGAATAAGAACAATTTACAACAATAACAATACTATTTTATCCCTTATAAAAATATGAAAAATAATTCATTCAAAATTGTTTCAGACAATATATAAAATAAATAAATAAATGAATAAATAAATAAAATGAATAAATGAATAAATAAATAAATAAATAAATACATAGACTCTAATATCCCTTTTATAAATTTTAAAATAAAATAATATTTTTAAAAAATAGTTTAAATTAAAATCAAGAAAAAACACTTAACCTGGCGTAAACTGCACATAAAATAAATGAACAAACAAACAAACAAACAAACAAATAAATAAATAAATGACAGCAATTTATAACATTAACAAAACTAATTTATCCTTTTAAAAAGTTATGTCAAATATTATTTTAAAAAGTTCTAATGA
>NC_079450.1:8944657-8952157 GCF_903798145.1 Danio aesculapii | reverse complement strand
AAATGCTTAACTAGTTCAGCTGAGTGTTGTAGACCTTTTGAAAATTGATACATTCTTAAGTTTGGAGATGACACCGTTATTGCAAGTTTGTTGGTTGGTAAGAAGGGAGAACATGGAGCTGTTGTTGAGTATTTTACAAATTGGTGTCGAGAGGCTGGTCTACATCTGAACAAAAAGAAAACAAAGGAGATGTGCATTGACCTGTGGCGGAAGCATGAAGTAGTTGTAGGTACTATGGTTGATAACCACCTAATCGAATTACAAATCGAAGTACAATCATCAATAATACATTTAATTTTATACATTTTATTTTAAAAAATTTTTTATGTACACTTCTGTAGCCAAAGCTTCTGTAGCCAAAACAAATTCCTTGTGTGTGTGAAGCACATTTGGCAATAAAACTGATTCTGATTCTAAATCTATTACCCTGCAGAACAAATCATCCCAATAGGGGACAATAAAGTTTAGAGTAACTAGGTTAATTAGGCAAGTTAGGGTAATTAGGCAAATCATGGTGGTTTGTTCTGTAGACAATCGAAAACAAAATATTGCTTAAGGGGGCTAATAATATTGAGCTTAAAATGGTTTTTAAAACTCAACTCTACTCAATTTATTTCTATAGCACTTTCAACAAACCACAATGGGTACCAAAGTGCTGTACATGAAACACATAAAACGCATGCAAATATACACAAAACCCAAAATACAACAACTCGCATCACATGATTAAAAGCTGAAGAAAATAAGTGTGTTTTCAGTGACCTCTGAAATCACTCAAAAGTTGGAGCTGTTCTTATGGAGAGTGGAAGATCGTTCCAGAGTCTTGGAGCTGCTACTGAGAAAGCTCTATCACCTCGACATTTTAAGCGTGATCGTGGAACTTGCAGATAGAGACGATCCTTAGAGCGAAGAGATCTCACAGGTTGGTGTATAATAATTAGCTCAGAAATATACTCAGGGGCCGGGCCATGGAGGGATTTAAAAACACAACAGAATGTTGTACTGAATTCTAAACTGGATTGGCAGCCAGTGTAGGGAAACTAGTACAATTAAAAAATAAATTTTTTTTTGCTTTTATTCTAGCTGAAATAAAACAAATCAGACTTTCTCTAGAAGAAAAAATTTTATAGGAAATATTCTGAAAAATTCCTTCTGTTAAACATCATTTGGGAAATATATAAAAAAAATCAGAGAGCTAATAATTTGTATTAGAGGAATAATTGAAAACCCACCATCGAAGATCTCCAGGATATCAAACTCCTTCTCGGTCTGGAAGAGCTGGAAGTGCAGCGTGATGTTGTAGCCCTTCTCCACGTTGATCATCCAGGAGCACATCTGAAGGTTTGGGTAGCTGTCAGGATAACCGGGACTCAGGATGACACCAGTAGAGTCGAACAGAACTTCATTGTCGGGACACTGAACTGTAAAGCAGACAAATGAGCACGTGTTAAATAATAATAGTAAAAAGCAATGCAAATGTTCCTGTGATGATGTTTTTGCATGTTATGACCATTAGGTATCATTCATTAATAATTGCATACGGTTTTCGTATTTATATGCACATTTGAACTTCTGAGGAAAACTTTGCCCCAAATTCACAACACGCTTGTACGCATATGAGTTTGTTCTTAAACTTGTTCTTCTTTATAACATTAAAGACTACAGAATATACATGACATATTTTTGAATGGGGAAAAGAAAATGGCTGCTCTAGCAAAGAAAACCCTGCCTTCAAGTAAAGCAGCCAACCGTCGATCTGTGGTCACCCTGAAGAGATGCTCCTTTTTCTTTTTATAAAATACACATTAAAACAAGTTACATCAAAGTGAGCGTGAATGTTTGGTTATCGACTGAAGGGGATGGAATTTAATACCACAACCCATGCCTAAAAAATACAAATATATTAGGACTATATTAGGAAAAAGTGACAATAAATAATGAAATAATGAAATGTGTGTGTAAAAAATTAGTAATTTTACATTTTATTTAGACCTAAAATTAAAGGCCGGTAAATTACAGAAATTTACTGTAAAATAATAGAGGTTCATTCATTCATTTTCTTGTCGGCTTAGTCCCTTTATTAATCTGAGGTCATAATAAAGGTTGAATTACAGAAATTTACCAAAAATTTTAATTGAAGGAAATTTTAGTAATTTAATGTCCGTTATTTTACGGTAAATTTCTGTAATTTAATGTCCGTTATTTTACGGTAAATTTCTGTAATTTAATGTCCGTTATTTTACGGTAAATTTCTGTAATTTAATGTCCGTTATTTTACGGTAAATTTCTGTAATTTAATGTCCGTTATTTTCCGGTAAATTTCTGTAATTTAATGTCCGTTATTTTCCGGTAAATTTCTGTAATTTAATGTCCGTTATTTTCCGGTAAATTTCTGTAATTTAATGTCCGTTATTTTACGGTAAATTTCTGTAATTTAATGTCCGTTATTTTACGGTAAATTTCTGTAATTTAATGTCCGTTATTTTACGGTAAATTTCTGTAATTTAATGTCCGTTATTTTACGGTAAATTTCTGTAATTTAATGTCCGTTATTTTACGGTAAATTTCTGTAATTTAATGTCCGTTATTTTACGGTAAATTTCTGTAATTTAATGTCCGTTATTTTATGGTAAATTTCTGTAATTTAATGTCCGTTATTTTACGGTAAATTTCTGTAATTTAATGTCCGTTATTTTACGGTAAATTTCTGTAATTTAATGTCCGTTATTTTACAGTAAACTTCTGCAATTTAACACCCCAGCTGCCGGAAATAAAGCATAAAATTACGAATTTCTTTTACATTTTTATGTATATATTTATACCACAGTTCTGTCTGGTTCTTGAATCTGATCGGCTGATAACCATGTGATATTTTGCAAATAACAGCCCTCATATGGCCTCTTAACCCTTCACCCTTGTGTATTACTCCACCCACATACAGCGACAAGCAGAGGACACTCTACAGTTTGACAAATATTGCTTTTGTTGGACAACATACTGTACTTTTGAGGTTTTTTTAGTCAACAATGTAGTTGTTTATGCAGTTTATTTATAAGGATAGTGCCTATTTTAAATATCTGTAATTTCGAAGCATTGGATTCAGTGCATCGGATTCAGTGCATCGGTCGTCATCAGCCTGTCTGAGCAGACCAAAGAAAGTGATGGTTGACGTTCCGCCACAAGATGGTGACAGAGAACGCTTGATAAGTGCTTAGGGTAGAAAAACAGCATTTTCAAATTAGCTGAACAAATCATTACAGAACAGGTTAGTGACATACTAAGTCGATCTCTCTCTTTTGTATTTTGTAGTGCTCTATTTATACTACAGAAACTGTAGTGTTTGCTTCGGCTTTTTTAGAATGAACTGTTGTGAAATCCTGATTGCAACAGAGAAATACTGGGAAATCATTGTAGATTGATGGCATTTCATGATTATTTTGTCATGACTTTAGACATTACGCTACAGAATCATTCAAATACTAGCTCTAAAGTGACGTTGGTAAACTGCATTGGTTTTTGCTGTTCTGACATCAGCTGCAGATGTTAATGCATGGCAGAAGAAAGCAGTTCCTCATAGAAAAGGTCTTTTGAGACTCTCCGTGTTTGATTTTCTTTTTTATAGACAAGATTATGCGGTCAAACTGTTGTTTATGTATAGATTTTTACAAGACGTTTATATTGCATAAACCTTTAAAGAAAAGTGTGTTTAAATGAAATTAGGAAATGATATTATTTTAATGGAGTCTGTAGCTGTATCGCCATTAGCCTTCTAACTGCGCAAATTGAAACACCAAATTGAAAACATGTCTAATGGAAATATACTCATTTAGCAAAAAAGTCCCTTACAATCTAAGAAAGCATAACACACTCACATGGAGTGTTTTTTTTTACCAAAGGAATATTTCATAATATTGTGCAAAGCAAATCCCATAGGAATATTTCACAAATATTATTTTTTCTCTCTCTCCTCACCTGGGCATGCATTAAGTATGAATACTGGCTCATTTTGTCAGCAGGTGTCACAATTCTCAATATTTTGGGTATTTTCAATAACAATAGCGAGCAATTTTCAGCAGAGTGTGTTTTTTTTTGTGCTGGTACTTCAGCTGGTTTAGGCTTGTCAAGGATAAATAAACTTGACATTAAAACTGTGAGTAGGTGGCAGCGAGTCCCTGTCTTAATGAATAATTCCTTCAAAACTACAGAAATACTGGATATTTTAGAACTGCTTACTTAAACATAACTGATAGTGTTAACATAAGAAGGCATGGAATAATCACATCTGCTGTAGGGGATTTTTTTTTTCTTGCTTTTACAGGTTTTTGAGTTCTTTTTTCAAGTGTTCAAGTGTAATATTGAGTGTTTTTGCTACATGTTCTATGTACTTACTATAGTATTAAAAAGAAATTACACAATTACATGCAACTAACCGTAGCCATATAGTACGTACATGTAGATAAATAATATTTCTCAGTACTTAAATATGTAGTTTCAATGTCACAAGGACATCTTAAAATGAAGCGCAACATAATGTTCCACAGGGTTGAGCTATGAGGCAGGTTTAAAATGGTAATAAAATCATATGGAGCTGGTACTCATTGATCGGTTTACAAATCAAGCACTATGGTAAAAGTGTCTTGAGGTCACAACATACTTTAGCACAGTGGGAAAAAAAAAATAATAATAAATTTAAAAAAAAAGCAAACATTTTGTTCATTAAGAATTTTTTATTTATTATCTTTATTTATTTAATTATTTATCTATTTTAATCATTTAGATTTTTTATTTAATTATTTAATTTGATTTATTTTTTAATATTTTATCATTTTATTTTTGTTTTATTTTATACATTTTTAATTTTATTTTATTTTATAATTTAATTTACTTAATTTTATTTAGTAATATATCATTGTTTATTTATTTGATTTTAAAATTTAATTTAGTACAATTTTGTTTTGTTTTGTATTATAAAATTGGTTATTTAATAAAAAAAATTTAATTAAATTTTTTATTTAATTAAAATTTGTTTAATTAATAATAATTGAATAAAATGTTTAATTAATTTTATTTTCATTTAATTGAAATTTGTTTAATTCATTCATTTTGCTTTCGGTTTAGTCTCTTCATTAATCTAGGATCGCCACAGCAGAATGAATCGCCAATTTATCCAGCATATGTTTAAGCAACGGATGCCCTTCCAGCTGCAATTCATCACTGGGAAACATCTATACACACCCATTCACTCATATGCTACGACCAATTTAGCTTACCCAATTCATCTATACCACATGTCTTTGGACTTGTGGGGGAAACCGGAGCTCCCGGAGAAAACCCAGGCGAACACGGGTAGAACATGCAAACTCCGCACAGAAATGCCAACTGACTCAGCTGAGGCTCGAACCAGCGACCTTCTTGCTGTGAGGCGATTGTACTACCCACTGCGCCGTGCATCCCCCTTATATGTTTTATTTTATTTTATTTATTTTATTTTATTTTTGTTTATTTTATGCAAATGGTCTTCATGTATGCAGGAAAAGGATGTTCATAGCATGTCTATGTAAATTTCTGGAGTTTATAATTCTGCATATGCTATTCAAAACACCATCTGAAAGTGAATCATCCATACGTACAGTACAAATTGATTGTATGACATTGTCACCGTGTTCTACAGTTATACAACTCCGTAAAGGGGACCTTTTCATTTTATCATCAATTTATAATATATTTATTTTTTCCTCTGAAAACCACTTATCATGTCAGCATTACAATCAAGAACTCTTGCTTCATAATTTACTTTTACTCCACAAGACGAGAAGTGACAAGTTTCCTGTGACAAGTAATTTGCCTGTTCTCACTGAAAGTGCAAATGTGACCATCAGCTCAATCACAGTCAATCAGACCTTTTTATGTTTATTAAACAGTTACGCCGAGCACAATCTGCAGTGCTACTTAACACAACGCCAAAGAAACAGCAGCCTTTTTAAAGGGATAGACTGAGAAGAAGGTGACTTTATATAAAACAATATAAGCTGCATATGGAGGAAAATAATAATAAATTACTTCATCTAAAGAGAATGCAAGTTTATTTGCTCACTCTTCTGGTTGATTTGTTGAGCATGAACTCGCTTAATGTTGATATACACACGCATACCTATTAACTGATTCATTTATTGACTGATTGAAAACAAGAGTTAATATTTCATGCAATTTTGTTGCTTTGTGAGCAAATTTGTATCGAAAAATTGGGGAAATGCTAAATACATTAATTTATTAGTATTAAAAGTTTGTGTATATTATACACACTATATTTATACAACAGTTCTGTCTGGTTCTCGAATCTGATTGGCTGATAACCGTGAGATATTCTGCAATAACAGAACTCAGACTCTTCACCCTTGTGTATTACTCCTCCCACACAGAGTGACAGCAGAGTACACACTACAGTTTGACAAATATTGCAATGTAATGTACTTTTGAGGCTTTTTTTTTGTCAAGAATGTTGTTGTTTATGCAGTTTATTTGTAAGGATAGTGCCTATTTTTGATGGTGCCTATCAATAAACTCACTACAGTTTGACAAATATTGCAGCTGTTGGACAACAATGTACTTTTTAGGCTTTTTAAATTGAGAATGTAGTTGTTTAGATTGCAACTATGCAGTTTATTTATAAGGACAGTGCCTATTTTAAATATTTATAATTTCAGAGATTCGGCACTTCGGCAGCCATACACAAGATTGTGAGACCGCATAATAATCCCTTAGAGGAGAATAACTCAGCGTAATTTCTAATTACAGTAGATCAAATAATTTTTAAACTGGTAAGTGACTTTATAAGTTGATCTCTCTCTTTTGTATGCTGTAGTGCTGTATTTATACCATATAATTGTAGTGTATTAAGTGTGAGATGGGTCTCACATATCAAGAATGTATGTATTTTGTGTTGGCCACTCTTTGTATAACCCTGAGTTACTTTTTGGTTGGCCAGCTGTTGTTTCTAACAAGTCTCCTGTTTTTGTTACTGCAAACTAGTTCAGTAAACAGAAAGAAAGAAGAAATGCCCGCATGTGTTCAGCGTATTTCCTTATCGGAAACACAACAGTAATCTGCTAGAGTTTGCTTTGCTTTGGCTTTTTTAGGGTTAATTATTGTGATCTCCAGATTGCAACAGAGAAATACTGGGAAATCTCTGTAGACCGATGGCATTTCATGCCGTTCAGCATTATAATCTTAAAATGTGAGCAAAATCACCTGTTTACTCATCACTTTAAACATTACGCTAGAGAATCATTCAAATACTAGCTCTAAATTGACGTCATGTGAAGTAGTAACGGTTTCTGCTGTTCCGACGTCTGCTGCAGAAGTACATACAAAAGGGTTTTGAGACTCGCATGTTTGATTTTATTTTCTATATACACAATTATGCCCTCAAACTGTTATGTAAAATGCAATATCACACTCGTAGCATAGCGATATGACTGTATATCATCACTGGTGGGACAC
>NC_079450.1:8872157-8937157 GCF_903798145.1 Danio aesculapii | reverse complement strand
GAATAAAGATTTTAGGGTCCATTCACATTCGGCGTCTTTTGCACATGCAAGTTTGTTATTGTGCAACCAAAACAACACTGGTAAAAACATATTGACGCATTCCCTAATGCTTTACACGCTGCTCCGGCTCCCGATGTGAATACTGGTTGTTTACATCCACGCCGTTAAAATACGGATCGCTCATGCGGTGTGAAACCGGAGTAACAGTCTTTTATGCAGAGGTGTCGGCACGCAGGGAGTTTTGCAAGTCGACAAAACTAAAGTTTATATCATGATGATGTTACTTTGACAAAGCATGGCTATGAATCAGACAGGAGGGATAATGAGTCAGGGAGGTAAGACTTCATAACATTAATTCTCCACCATAAGTCAGGTTTAAGACCCCAGATAATTCTATAAACCTATATCTTTGTATTCTATAGAATTGTTTTACATAATATTCAAGCAAAAGATTTCTCAAGTGATCTTAGCATACCACTCCAGTTGTGCTTTTACATTGTTTTCCAGTTACAAGTAGGAAAGATTTCTGTTATTTATTTAAAAAAATAAATAAATAAAAACATATAATAATAATAATAATAATAATAATAATAATAATAATAATAATAATAATAATAATAATAATTTTATTCATAATAAATATCAATGAATTGTTATATGGATTGAAAATAAATAAATATATTTAAATGCATTCATAATAAATATTTAAATATAAAATATTTAAAATAAATATTGAAATATTTAAAATATATATAAAGTCAACTACATAGTGTAACTTCTCAGGGGATGGATGAGGGGGTGTATTTGGGGTGGTTTGCCCAGGGTGCTATTTAAACTAGAACTGCCACTGAATCCACTTAAATTAGTAAAAACTAATAAGTTAAATTAATTTCTTCATGTTCAAATCGATTGTGTGAAACCTAGAATTTGTTACTTAAGCTTAAAGTGCAATGTAAACTAGGCTTAACTAGGTAAATTAGTCAAGATAGGTTAATTACGCAAGTCATTGGACAAAAGTGGTTTGTTCTGTAGTCAATCGGAATAAAAAAAATCTAAGTTTTCTTATTTTGTGTTGGGACATTTATATGGCACACATAGCAACACTATATTAACTTTATTGCACGTTATAACAGTAACCTCATAATCCCAACCATGAATATCCACAGAACAATTTGTCCTACTAAATAACGCTATCATTACTTAGTTTCGAATTTGGTGTTCAAAACAGATCTTTGGGTGGCATCAACCCAGCAATAACCATGCCTATGATCCAGTCTGAAATAATAGCGAGGCTGAACTGATTGTGTCATTTGTGGGGCTCATGAAAGAAGCTTTAAAAAAGAAGAAAATGAATGTGAACTGCTGGCTTCAACCTCTGAGCTCACAGCAGGTCTGTCTTTAATGGTTTATCTTTTACTGTTAAAAATCCTTTCTCTGTAAATGGAGCTTTACATTCAGAACTCAACAGATCAATCAAACACAAATCAAACAAAACCAACGCAAAGCAAAGCCCAAACCAAAAGTTGAGCATGTCATTTAAAGAGTTAGTTCACCCAAAAATGAAAATGATGTAGTTTAGTAATTACAACATCTTTAACACACACATTAGGATATTTTAGGTGAAATCTAAGTGCTTCCTAATCCTCCATAGACTTCAATGTTCCAGAATCGTTCAAAGTACAGAAAGGTGTTAAAAACAACCATAAAACAGATCATATCCCTTCAATAATTCAATCGAAATATTATGAAGCTACAAATAAATTATTTTGGGCACACATAAAACGTAAATAAAGACTTTAATCAAAAGTTTCTTCTCCTCAGTGTCAGTATAGGGCATGCACTCAGGAGCACTCTGCAGTGACGTAACCCTTGTTGCAATATACTGACACTGAAGAGATGAAACAGTACAAAAAGTTGGTAATTATGTTTTATGTGTGCCCAAATAGATTCTTGTAGCTTTATTATATTTCAATTGTACTCCCTAACGGGACAAACTGGTTGCAGCCGTCCATACAGAGGTAAGCGGTCAGCTGGTAAGCGTGAAAAGGAACGGCGTGAAAAAATTAAATGCAGCCATACGTACCTCTGGCTACGTAATTCACGGACTCCAGAAACGTCTGTAGGGATACGTTTTCAGAATGAGCCTGTGTTGTAATTGTTTTATGTTTAATCCAATTAAATTTGTAAAAACTATTTTTTTTTTCTAACTACTTTAATATTTTCACGTCGTCCTAACACAAAAATCGATTGTGTGGAACCCACACTCTCAGAAATAAAGGTACGTGAGTTGTCACTGAGGTGGTACCTTTTCAAAAGGTACAAATTTGTACCTAAAAGGTCCATATTGATACCTCAAGGGTACATATTAGTACCTTAAAAGTACAAAAGTGTTCCTCTTAAAATTTTTTGTTACTAATATATACTTTTGAGGTACCAATATGGACCCTTTAAGTACAAATGTGTACCTTTTGAAAAGGTACCAACACAGTGACAGCTCACGTACCTTTATTTCTGAGAGTGCAGCATTTTTTACAGTGTACATTGTATGCTTAATTATAGAATTTAACGATTTGTCAGTTTTGTGGCTAATTTGTACGAGTTCAGTCGTAAGAAAATGTACGATTATAAAAAGGAGACGTGGCACCCAACCCCACCCCTAAACCCAACCATCATTGGGGGATGAGCAAATCGTACTAAATTGTACGAATTAGATCGTACGAATTGATACGAATTAGCCACTAAGTCAAAAAGTTACGAATTGCTGTATCCCACCTAAATAGCACCAGAAGGGTTTGGCAATATATTATGAGCACAGTAAGTGCATTGTATTTATAAAAACAAATTCAAATTTTTATTGAACAGTAGAAAATAATCTAGCATAAATAGGTATAGACAAGGATACCAACCAACTGCATGTTCTATTATTATTATTATTATTATTATTATAAAAAAAACACTAAAAACAACCATAACCTCTGCATTTAACGTCTTACAAAAACATGTTTAACAAAGGTATATACATTGGACTTTTACACATAGGTGAAATGAAATGCAAAGAAAAAAAAAATCACAATAGCACATCTTTTATCTTAGTTATTGCACATATCCATGAAGTAATAGTTTTTGTAGAAGCGCCATGCATCCTTGCCACAGACAGTTCCATATTTGCAATGTCTAAGAACATATACATCCAGTGTTTCTGGTCCAGGGATTGTGGAGGCTGCCAACGTAAATCTTAAAAAATGTTTAACGTAAAACATTTTTTTTAGCTGCTGTTATAGCAGAAAAATAATATTTCATTGTATTTATATTTTGATGTAACTACTAGAGCTGCACAATATTGGAATAATCAGACATTGCAATATATTTATTTATTTTTTGTGCAATATATATCGAGATCCGAATACAATTTAACAGGATGGATTTTGAAAGAATCGATTATTCAGACTGATTTGGGATGATTCTGTAAGGGAGTGAATCATGCTTAAAATTAATAAACAAATGATACGCATAGATAATTACAACAGAGCAAAGAATTAACATAAACATTCATTTACCCAAATTGTACTCTTTTGAAATGCTTGCATAGCCACAGGCCTTAAAAACACATGCAAATGATAAACTTTTCCTCCATTATGGTAACATTTTGCAGTGACTTTGTGACTATGATCCTTAACACTGCGCATCCTGTGATGTGACTATTGCAGATGCACAGACTGTGATATTGATGCTGAAGCTATATATTGTGCAGCCCTTGTAAGTACCTAGTACTTAAGGCCACTTAATGTAAAGTGGGACCAAAGAAGCAAATTAAGGCAATTTTCTTTTTTTTTTAAATAATTATTTTTTTTTCACCTTTAATTGATAGGAAAACAGAGAGTATTGACAGGAAAGTGTGGGGAGCAGAGAGAGGGGAAGGATCGGCAGAGGACCATGAGGCGGGAATCAAACTCAGGTCACCGTGAGCACCGGAGTGCATGTGTCGACACACTAACCACTACACCATTGGCGCCGACAGCAATTTTCTTTTTAAATGAAACCCAATTAAAGCCAATATCATATAATAAAAAATATAATAAAAAAATTAATAAAGGGACCAAAAGGCAGCAAAATGTTTTATTTACAACTACACTAAATAATAATAAAAATATTAATGCTAATAATAATAATAATAATAATAATAATAATAATAATAATGAAAATTATTGAAATTATTGAAAAAAAAATATTTTTTAATTTAACAAATAACAACAAACAAATTAATATATGTTATTTTACATTTTTGTCAATTATCCAGTTGATGTTTTGCAATGTGAAGGTTGCAAAATAATTTTCTTGTTTATGGGAGATCTAAATTTTAGAATAAATGATATAGAATTTGCTTAATGTAGTTTATGAACCTTTAAGTTTAAATAAAATGAAATGAAATTTAATAAAATTAAAAAACAAGACATGTAAAAAATTTATTAAAAAAGTCAAGCAAAGCAAAGTGTAAAGAAATGAAACAAAACTAAATAAATAAATAAAAATGAATTAAAAAAATAAAAAATAAGACATGGAAAAATTTTATAACAAAAGAAAACAAAACAAAATATAAAACAAACAAAAAAAACAAACAAAAAAAAGCCAAACAAAGCAAAACGAAACTAAAAACTAAACTAGAAAACTAAATGAAAATGAAGCAAAGCATATCAAAGCAAAGCGAAACAAAGCGAAACGAATCGAAACTTTATGAAAGAAATAATTCATAAATAAATACATAAATAAATAAAAATGAATAAATAAAACCAATGACATGCTGTTAAAAGCAAAGCAAAAAGGAAACCAGATACTTATTTCTTCTTATTTAAAAAACAAATGCTGACAATATCAGTTAAACAAAGCAAAACCAAACAAATCAAACAGAGTCCCTATATGCATCTGTTTGTTTGAAACCCACAACATAAAGCATATCAAATCACCGCTTATGAGCTTCCAAAACAGCCAGGATGCTGCATCTGAAGAGAAATGCATATGTTTCTACACCTGCTCACTCAAAAACGACTGTTATTACAGATGATGAAAAAATCCAAACGCATTACAGCACCATCGAAATATGGCAGCTGCAATGATTGAAGCTATTTCCCATAGAAACAAGTCATATAATTCATACCTTGTGTTTCTGAGAGCAACAAAAAATAAAGAAAGAAATGTGGGACCAAAAGGCAGCAACATGAGGCATTTGAAGGCAGAGGAACCGGAATATTCATAATGCAATTTCATGCCACAATTTAGGTTGAATGTATATGAACGTTCGGCATAAGGAACATGCTCTGTGGGCGAGAGGGAATAAGCCGGGATAATCAACCTGACAATAAGCAACATACAGTCTATAAACGAACTAAGCCATAGTGAATGAAGTGTTAAAACTGCGCGTTTCTCACCATGATAACGCAGAACAAAGAATCCGCTGGTGCTGAAGTCGCTGTGAAACTTCAACAAGATGTGATTGGACGTGCTGGAAACAGGCTCTTGAGGCAAACTTCCGCTGAACTGACCGATCTGCGGAGACGTTTGGTCAGGGCCGTCCCTAAAAGAGACAATAGTCAGATATGAAACAGCCATACACATTTATAACCGCCTTTGACTGCTTCTGTTTATTGATATAATACTCAGTAAAAGTCGTTCTCCCACGTCTGGTGGGCGCATGTCGGGGATTTTATTCTGAACAACATGATAGCAGACAGCTCTTGCATCATTCTGAATGAAAGCAGGCTGAATAGTGTGTTATAAGCTCAGAGCTAAGCTATCGAATCACTGACCTTGCTTCTTAATGAGTTGAAAGTCTGCAAAAACATTGCTGCTTTTAATTAGATGATACTTCTATATAACATTCAGGTGTCCTTCCATTATAAGACCGCATAGACACAAAAGCCTGTTGGTCACATGTTGGTCATGTGCTTTTCTGAATTACTCAAAATTATGCAATTTAGCTTGAGGCCCACTATGAAAAATAAAATAAAATAAAAAATAAAATAAAATAAAATAAAAAAAAATAAAATAAAATAAATAAAATAAAATAAAATAAAATAAAATAAAATAAATAAAAAAAAATAAAATAAAATAAAAAAAAATAAATAAAATAAAATAATAAAATAAAAATAAAAATAAAAAAATAAAATAAAATTACAAAATAAAATTTAATTAATAAAGAAAAATAAAATAAAAAAATAAAAATAGAAAAATTTAATTAAATTAAAAAATAAATTACATAACAATAAAATAAAAATAAATAAAAAAATAAAAAAAAAAAAAAAAAATAAAAAAAAAAAAAAAAAATAATAAAAAAATAAATAAATAAATAAAAAAAATAAAAAAAAAAAATAAATAAAATAAAAAATAAATAAAATAAAAAAATATATAAAAATAAAATAAAATAAAAAAATAAAATAAAATTACATAACAATAAAATAAAATTAAATAAAATAAAAAATAAAAATAAAAAATAAAATAAAATAAAAAAATAAAATAAAATTACATAACAATAAAATAAAATAAAAAAATAATAAAATAAAATAAATAAAATAAAAATAAATAAAAATAGAAAATAGAAAAATAAAATAAAAAATAAATAAAATTACATAACAATAAAATAAAATTAAAAAAAAAAAAAAAATAATAAATAATAAAATAAAATAAATTATATAAAAATAAAAATAAAATAAACAAACAAAACAAAACAAAACAAAACAAAACAAAACAAAACAAAACAAAATAACATAACATAACATAACATAACATAACATAACATAACATAACAAACAAAACAAAACAAAACAAAACAAAATGATTTCCAAGTCAGGGTAAACGTCAGAATGAATAGCAGAGGAAAGCCTGCTTCACAGTAAAATATGGTTAATTCCACAAGATAATGGACTTTACTATCTACTGTGATACTACTATATGTCTGTAATTTTACAGTAATTTAATGTAACAAAATCACAGTAAATTACTGTGAACTATCTCATGGTAATTTCCTGTGAATTTACATACAGTATATTACTGTGAAAGTTATGCAATTATTAGCCAGTAATTTACTGTGAATTTAGGGTCGATTTTTTACAGTGTACACATTAGTGTATTACAATAAAATTCAGAAAAGTTAAGGTTATTAGTTACCATAACTGTATTAGTTACTAATAACTAGGCCCACACAGGATCTGTGTGCGCAGAATTCCGCAGACTTTAACCCATCATTGAGTCTATTGAGTTACTTGTGTAAATTTATATTTATTCAGTTTTTACATTAATTTCAGTAATAATATTGACTAATATGAAAGTGTTCATTTAATTTATTTACAATACAGTTTGTAAAGTAATATATTCTGTCTTGTTGTAGATGTATTATATAAGAGACTTGCTTTGTTTACCAAATAAGTGGATCTAGACGGATATGCATCGTAACCATTAAATAAAAGTTAAAAAGCTATTATTGTCATGGTTGTAGGGTGTGTGTGCACTTCTGAGTGTCTGTTGGTCACATGGTTTTGTTTTGTTTTGTTTTGGTGTTCCACGTGTGTCTGTCATGTCAGTGTTATGTCACGTGCTACGTGGAGTCCTGCTATCCTGATTAGCCTGCCAGCTGCGACTCGTTATCTCTGCTACATTTGGACAACGCGCCTCTTGTCTCGTGTCAGATTGTTGTTGTTTTTGATATGCTCTCTGTCTGTGTTCAGGGCTGGCGTGGAGAACCGTCTGACACCCAGAGCTACTCTGTTTCTGTCTGTTTTCCCCGATCCCTGTTTGAGCGGGATACCCTATCTTTTGTTTGTTTATTTTTCGTTTTTGGACTTATTCACATGCTATATTGACTGTGTCAATAAAGTATTTTTACTTGCATATTGGATCCTTCTAGTACTTATTTCCCAGTTACAATTATTTTTCATGTCATATATTAAGATTTTAGTTACAATATTATTCCCCAAAATAATTTCTGCATAAATCCGCAGATTTTTTTTTACAAAATTCTCTGCAGAAAAAGCAAAAAATGCCTCAGATTCTGTCTGGCCCTAGTAACAACTGACTTTTTAGCTAGTAACTAATAGCTTTCAACAGGTAAAGTTATTATATACAGTATATATAGACATAGTTAACCTGCAGTTATATATAGTAGGTGATGTCTGTGTGTACATGTTTAATGAAGTGTATTTGTCTATTAGGTGCATGTGTTGTCCTCGAATTCTTCGATGGTTGGCATTATCTCCTCACAGTAATATTTACACTGTTATGGTTATTTACATGTATACATTATATGTTTATGCATTTTATGACATTGACATCCGAAGTAACATATAAAGGTGCAACTAGAGCTATTAGTCGTAAATGCCAACAGTATTTATTTTGCACAATGTGACCACTAGATAATGAAGGATAATGAGTGGATGCTCGTTATGATTACTTTAAGTGCACCTGTTGAGCTCAGCGCCGCATTCATGTCAGAATGACCACATTTATTCAGTTATTCATAATTATTATTGATTTAGTGTTGGAAAAAATGCATTTTCCTTAAGTTAAGTCGATTAAATAAATCAATGCACTTATAAACAGGATGCTAAATAAAATAAAACCTAAGCAAAGATTGAGCATGTCAGCTAATAAACTGATTAACACAACAAAACAGAAGCAAAATCTTACCCAAACCCAAAGAAAACCAAGACAAAAAGACAAAAGGTGAACCCAAAAAAATGTTTTTCAGACATTCTGATTAATTTTTACACTAAATAAGGTTAAATTTGTCAGACGCTTGAAAAAAATGAGCTGATTAAAAAAATAAAGCTAAAAGGTCCTGTTTGACTTAATTACTTGTTTTGACCTCATTTTTGACTTAATTTCTTCTTTTGACTTAATTTTTGAATATTTTTTTGGTTTTGAAGTTTATTTCTGTTGACTGTGTTGGAATTTAAATGGATTTTAAGGAACATTGAGTCAAGTGATTAGCTTACTTTTCAGGCAAAGTAATTAGAAAAACAGTTTAAACACAATTTTAATGAAGTAATTAGTCATTAAATATTTTTTTTTTAAAGTAATGTACCCAACAAGTAACAAATACTGTTGGCTTTTGAACCTTAAGCTAATTGGATTAAAAATCTGCCAAATGTTTAAATGTAAACAAATATTCATGTCACGTTCAGCCTTATAATCTTAAAATGTGAGCAAAATCACCTGTTTTGTCATCACTTTAGACATCACGCTAGAGAATCATTCAAGTACTAGCTCTAAAATGAGGTTGGTGAAGTAGTAACGGTTTCTGCTGTTTTGACGTCAGCTGCAGATGTGAATGAATAGCGGAAGAAAGTAGTTCCTAATACAAAAGGGTTTTTAGACTCGATTGTGGTGTTGAACTGTTGTATAAACACAATATCACACTCATAGCAGTGCGATATGGCTGCCTATAAGCACTGGTGGGACACTAAGGCATTGGCCACAAGTGCTGATATACAGCCACATTGCACTGCTACAATGTATATTGTTCATTCATTCATTCTTTCATTTACTTAGTCCCTTTATTAATCTGGGGTCGCCACAGCGAAATAAACCATCAACTTATCCAGGATATGTTTTATGCAGCGGATGCACTTCCAGCTGCAACCCATCTCTGGGAAACTCCCATACACTCTCATTCGCACACATACACTTCAGACAATTTTAGCTTACCCAATTCACCTGTACCACATGTCTTTGGACTTGTGGGGGGAAACAGGAGCACCCGGACAAAACCGGTGTGAATGCGGGGAGAACATGCAAACTCCACACAGAAATGCCTACTGACCCAGCTGAGGCTCGAACCAGTGACCTTCTTGCTGTGAGGCGACAGCACTACCTACTGTGCCACCGCATCACCCTGATATTGCTCATATATATATATTGAACTATCCGAGATGTGAGCAAAGCAAGTCAAAGTTGAAGAATCTTGAATGGTGATAAAAATCTTTATAAACATTAAATATTTGTTAAAAATAATACAAATAATTAGTTTTAAAATCTTGAATGATATTAATGATATGACGTAGTTCCAGAAACTTCCAACTTCTATGTTTTGTCCGTCTGACTTTACAGTCGGTTTCTTTTGACCACCCCCCTGTGGTTTTAAAGAATATCACAATAGCGAACGAGTCAAGTATAAAAGCCTTGTCCGTTTCGTGAGATGTGGGTGCAGTAAGCGGAGGTTCGCAACAAAACCAGGCGAAAGGATAAATCAGCCTTTACTCTAGCACATACTTTTCTGAGCACAAACTGTCTCTTTATAAAATTAGGACATTTATGTGTATTGCCTTTTCTTGTTGAATCGCTGAATGCCTCCTCGCTCAAGTCACTGAAGTGTCTGGTAAATGACTAAATGTAAAAGAGAAAAACTTTTCAGTTTTGGCTCCATTGTTGTTGTATAAACAGAGCCTGAAATGTGAACTGTAAACCTCGTCTTCATTCAGCATACATCTCGCTGAGAAACTATTCGCAGACTTTTCAACCTTATAAACTTTTTCTGCAAGTGTATGTGTCCTGAATGCACCAAAAAGAGAGCCAGAATTTGACTTCTTCCGAAGCTCAGAATTAAACAAGCTGTTTTTGCTATACTGCACCTTCAAGACTTCAGTATGTAAATGACTCTTTGCATGAGAAATTAGTAACAATTGCAGTGGGCTTTGAATATGCATTGATATGCAAATGTGGGAGGTCATACATTATTGTGCTCGTGATAAATGATTTTGAATAAGCCATTCCTGAGGACTTATATGAAATACACAAAATTTCGGCAAAAACGCAGCAAGAAAAATCTTATTTTCCATGACATGAACAGGAGAGTCAACATTTTGCTTTTGCACATGCCACTTGACACTTGAGCATTAATGTTCACTCAAGGAGGAAATATATGGAAGATGGAAACGCACAAGAGAAATGTGTGAAACAAAGCAGATAAAAGACTAAAAGTGTTACGTAAGTCTCAGCTCCAGCAGCATTAGCACAAATGCATTTTTCATGGACAAGGACAAAGTCTCTGGTGAAATGCTGGAAGAATCATTTTGATGAATCCAACACTAGACATACAGTAGGCAGATAATCAGTTTGACTGATATTTTTACAGACTTTCGCACCTCTCTAAGCTCACACTTGGTTATTGTTTTCTTTTTTGCTGATAATGGGATAATTTAAGGGGGTTTTAAACAGAAGCGCACATCAGCAACAACTATTTTAATTTAGACTTGACTGTAGTTGTTCAATATTTCCAAAAAAAAAATAAATAAATAAATGTTATATTTGCTATAATAATAATAATAATAATAATAATAATAATAATAATAATAATAATAATAATAATAATAAATATTTTATATTTTAATTGAACAAATAACAACAAGCAAATGAATCTTTTTTTATTTATGTCAATTATCCAGTTGCTGTTTTGCAATGTGAAAGTTGGAAAATAATTTTCTTGTGTTTGGGAGATCTAAATTTTAGAATAAGTGATTTAGAATTTGCTTAACATAGTTTATGAACCTTTAAATAATATAATATAATAAAATAAAATTAATTAATTAATAAAAAAATAAGACATGGGAAATTTTAATAAAAAAGCAAAGCAAAGCGAAACGAAACAAAACGTAATAAAAGAAAATAAATAAATAAGAATGAATAAATAAATTTAAAAAATAAGATATGGAAAATTTAATAAAAAAACTAAACTAAACAAAATAACCAAAACAAGAAAAAAAATAAATAAATACAATTAAAAATAACAACACATGGGAAAAAAAAAGCCAAGCAAAGTAAAGCGAAGCAAACAAACAAACAAACAAACAAACAAATAAAAATGAATAAATAATATTAAAAAACTAGATAAAATATAAAACAATACAAGACAAAATTAATAAAAAAATAAATAAAAATTAAAAAAAACAAGACAAGACATGGAAATATTTTATTTTTTAAAAGCCAAACATGGCAAAGCCAAGCAAAGCAATAAGTGATAAAAAAATAATAAAAAAACAAATAAATAAAATTAAACAAAACAAAACAAGATAAAATATAAAACAAAACAAACAAAAAAATAAAAATACATAAATAAAATTAAAAAACAAGACAGAAAAATTTCACAAAACAAAACAAAGTATAAATCAAAACAAAAAAAATCAAGACATGGTAAAATGTAATAAAAAAAGGCCAAGCAAAGTGAAACAAAATGAAATTAAATTAAATGAAACGAATCTAAATGAAATAAATAAATAAATAAATAAATAAATAAATAAATAAATAAATAAATAAATAATTAAAAATAAGATAAAAAAAAAAAAAAAAGACATGGAAAACAAAACAAAATAAAACAAAACAAAAAACTAATATTTTTTTAACTAAAATTAAAAAAGCTAAAATGAAAAATTTTAATAAAAAGCCAAGCAAAGTGAAGCGAAACAAAACGAAACAAAGCAAAATTAAACAAAACGAAATGAATAAATAAATAAATAAATATGAATAATACAATTTAAATAACAAAACAAAGCAAACATTTATTCAAAATGAATTCCTGACACTTGTCCAGTTGTTGTTTCGCAAAACAATGGCTCCAAGTATATTTTCATGTTACTAGCATATCTAACTTCTAGGAAAAGTGATTAAAAAAAAGTTTATCCAGACTCCAAATCAAAAAAGTCTCACCATCATAAACTAAACACTCATTTAACCATGATCCTCATATGTGCTCCTGCAGTCATGTTTTTATATGATCCAGCATCTGTTAGTGTTTAGGTGAGAGGTCTTATAAAAGGCTTGCAGAAGTCGTACCAGATGGTGATGTAGTCGTAGATGGGCTCTGTGTTGAGAACGGTGAAGTTGATGTGGATGCCGTTGCCTGGAGGTACTCGAATGCTCCATATGCAGTCTTTAAGATTGGGGTAGTCAGCCGGGTGGCCCGGAGAGTAGATGGTCCCATTGAGGACTGTGATATTACCACCGCAAAGTGCTGAGGGAAGAAGAATAAAATCAAAACACAATCAGCAACTTGGGGGAAATGCAATGCCTTACGTACAGCTGCAAATAGCAATAACACAGTGACATCAACAGAAAAAACTTAAAATTCAGTTAAACCCTCCAGAAAATGTATATATTCTTTTTATCCTGAAACTTTAATAGAATTTACAGGACATTTAACTTAAAATTTACAGAATTTACAGAACGTACAACTGCACACAGCAATAATGCAATGACAAAAACAGAAATACACTTAAAAAAAACAGTTAAACCCTCCAGAAAGTCTATACCAAAAACTTTTATAAAATTTACAGAACATTTTAGTGTAATGTGTCTTGATGCTTCTGTCTCAAGGTTCTTTTGTTGTTGTTGTTGTTGTTTTGGAGACTACTCCAATAGATTATATCCATCCAAGGTGAAACACATTGTGATTTCCTCATAATACCCATTGCAGCATCAGCTGTTTACTCACAGTGTGTAAAATAGAGGCTTCAAGGATCCAGTCTATCTAAACCCCGCCTTTCTAAAAGCTTACTCTGCTCTGATTGGTCGGACCGCACAGTAAATAGTTAGGAAATACATTGTGAATTAACACTTTGGGAAGTGAGCGGAACAAAATCAAGAGTAATACCAGTGGTATTCTATTCTATTCTATTCTATTCTATTCTATTCTATTCTATTCTATTCTATTCTATGTTCTGTAGTGTTCTGTACTGTACTGTACTGTTCTATTCTGCTCTATTCTAATGTTCTGTTCTGTTAAATTCTTTTTTATTCTGTTCTGTTTTATTGTATTCTGGTTTGTCCTATTCTATTCTATTCTATTTGATTCTATTATATTCTGTTCTTTACTGTACTGTTCCATTCTATTGTGCTCTATTCTAATGTTATGTTCTATTCTTTTTTTATTCTGTTCTGTTTTATTGTGTTCTATTCTATTCTTTTTATTCTGTTTTGTCCTATTCCATTCGATTAGGTTCTATTCTATTCTATTCTATTCTATTCTATTCTGTTCTATGTTCTGTATTGTACTGTACTCTATCCTATCCTCTCCTATTCTATGCTATTCTGCTCTAGTCTAAGGTTCTGTTTTGTCCTATTCTATTCTATCCTATTCTGCTCTATTCTAATGCTCTGTTCTGTTCTATTCTTTTTTATTTTGTTCTGTTTTATCGTGTTCTATTCTATTATTTTTATTCTGTTTTGTCCTATTCTATTCTGTTTTGTCCTATTCTATTCTAAAATATTCTATGTTCTGTACTATTGCTCTGTTCTATTCTATTCTATTATGCTTCGCTCTTTATTTATTATTATATATATTATTATTTATTATTCAATTCTGTACTGTTATATTGCGTTCAGTTCAATTCTTTTTTGTTCTATTCTATTCTGTACTTTTTAATTATGTTCTATTCTATTGTTATATTCTTTTTAGTCTGTTATATTATATGCTGTTGTGTTCTGTTCTATTATGTTCTAATCTATTCTATAGTACTCTGTACTGTAGTGTGTGAAATAGACGGTTCAATGATCCAGTCTATCTAAACCCCGTCTTTCTGAAAGTCTACACTGCTCTGATTGGCCAGATCACACAGTGATTAGTTAGGAACCAAATTATGTGAATTACCACTTTGGGAAGTGAGCGGAACAAAATCAAGAGTAATACCAGTATTCTATTCTATTCTATTCTATTCTATTCTATTCTATTCTATTCTATTCTATTCTATTCTATTCCATTCCATTCCATTTTTTTATTGTTCTGTTTTATTGTGTTGTATTCTATAATTTTTTTCTGTTTTGAATTAAAAACAACATCATTAAACTTCATTTTTTAAGCACATAATGCAATTTATAACTACAAATAATGGAACAAACATTATGTAAACAATACAACAGATTAAACCACTTTATTTTTACTAAAAAAATGAAATATGTTTTTGCTTTTCCAATTCTGTCTATTATATATTTTAAATACTAATAAATGGTAAATAATTTAGATGTGAATGATTATTACAAAGGTGTTACGGGAAAACAGAAACATATACACATTTGAGCATGTAGCCAACACTATTATTGTCAGTGAAGCTTGCCAATTATTCATCAACAGAGGCAGGGTTAAAAAAAATGGTATATTATGAATTACTGTGCAACATAACTTGAACATCCCATGGCTAGCAAAGTTCTTGACTTTATTGTGAAAAGAAATGTGATTGTTTGCCTCTTTGAACTCTATAACTTCTTTGAATGTTGGATAAAGGTCAGGTTCTGGAATATGCGTGACATGAATGACAAATTATCATGGAAATGTCAGGTCATGTACTGCATAGATTATCTTGTCTCTTTGAATTGAACAGTTTCTCCACATCAGTTTATATGTGTTTATATACGTATTTAACATGAAAACCTCTGTGCGAACACAAATGTTCAGTGAAAAAGTGTAGGGATGAACGTATGTTTTTTTTATTATTCTTCACCCATAAATTTCCATATCAACTCAAGTGAATTTGATATTGTTAAAAGGCTGGGAGAGTAACCTAAAATCAAAATCTTGATTAATGGAATGATTCATTCAATTTTGAATAATTAATTTTATTTTTAATGTAATTATTTCATTTTTTACCCCCTCATATTTTATGTTATGTATTCGTACTGTAAATTTATTTGAAGGTGGCACATTTTTATTCTTTTCGTGATTAAAATAAGGAAGCAAACATGTATGGTTATTTGATGAATACTTCAAACTCAAATCAAAGCATGCATTGCTTAAAATGAAGACAGCTTGTAAAAATGGTCACATTTCAGTCTAAATTTCCAGTCTTACATACGATTGAAAATGACTAAAATTTTGCGCAAACAAAATAAATACATTTTTCATAAAAAAGTGACAACTAAACAGTCTCTCTTGCATGAGTTTTTTGGAGAAAATTGTGAACCTAGGAGAAAATTGTGAACCTAGGAGGAAAAATAATGGAGAAAACAGATGACCATGGCTCAGTTATACCATAGACAAGTTTTGAGCAAAGCTCAGAGTATTCTGTCAGATGATTCCCATATGCACCACAAAATTTATCATCTCCCTTCTGGTATTCGATACTGGTATTCAATACAGAACTCCTATTAGTAAAACAAATCGGTTTAAATTTTCATTCATCCACTCAGCTCTAAAGTTTTTAAATTTAGCGTAGAATTTGTATTGTATAATGTGTTTTTATGTATTATGTGTGACATGCTTGTATGCTGCAACCAAACTACCTTTGGGAAATGAATAAAGACTGACTGACTGACATTTACATTTTAAATCATCATTTAAAGAGTGTTAAATACAGGGTTCATACACATTTTTAGTACTAAAATTTCATGGCTTTTCCATGATTTTTCCAAGACTTTCAAGTAAATTTTCATGACCTAATGTTTCACGATATGTCTGCTTATACATGGTAAAAGAAAAAAAATACATGTTAAAATTTATTACAGCATATTGTAAAACACACAACAATCTATTTAGTTTCAATTTATATTTATATCTATGTAAAATTGATTTAAATAATGCTTACACCGCACTAATAATGTGAGAGCAAGTGATTGGCCAAGCACAGAAAATTGGTAAAGACAACTAGCCTATATTCAAGCATACAGATATCTGTTTTGCATGACTTTTCCAAAACTTTGTATGTTTTTCTGATTTTCCAAAACTTTTCCAGGCCTGGAAAATGCCATGTCAAAATTCCATGACTTTTCCATGTTTTCCAGGACCTTATGAACCCTGTAAATATCTTGTCATTCAGTTAAAACTCTGTTAAAAAATAAATGTATCTCATGGAAATGAATTAATATTGCTATTCGTATATATAAATAGAACCTCTCCTTGATGAAATTAGGACAAAAGTGGTCGAAAGTGCACAAAAGAGACGCATTAAGAAGCCGATCACACCAAACTCGCTTTTCCGTTCTGAGAAGTTGAGGCGCACCACACTGGCTTTTTTGTTGACAAGAAAAAACAAGTGTGCTGTGCTTTTTATGTCGCTAGGCAACCAATGAATCAGCTGTGTATTGTGCACCAGCGCTGCTGTTAATATTGTAACAACTGTAATATTTAATAATAAACCCCACTAAACTGAAGTTTAACATGTTAAGCTGCTTTGGTACAATCTACATCGTAAAAGTGCTACATAAATAAACATGAATTGAATTGAATAATATTGTGATATTCAAGATTTTAAAGTTATAAAGCTCTGGATAACTCGAAACAGCAGCCCCAAGTCTCTCCTCCATTTTTTAAAGTCTCCGTAGTTGTCTTGACAAGATTAACACTACTGTCACCAAAACAGAAGGAAACAAGCCCAGAAAACACTCGCGGCCATTAGAAAACCATAGAAAAGATGCGCCTCTCAACGCAAAAAAAGTCCATTTGGTGTGATTAGAATAGTGAATGCTAATGTGTCTGCTTTGTTTACTTGTGATCGGATCGGCAAAAAGAAAACATATCTTAATACCAGGTGTGAACAGGGCCTAAAGTGTTTCAAGCCCAAAGCAGGTGTTGGCATTATGGAATTTTGTGCAGGAAGGTTGGAATCATCGGCGACTCATTTCAGGCAGTTCAGAATCACTTTATCTTTTCATAATCAATACCTCTTAGATCTCTGAAAACTTTTTACACCTTTGCCATTGACAAACATCTTTATTACTGTATACACCATATTAAAGGTAAGATTTTGAGAGAGGTATACCTTCACAGCGAGGCACAGGATGGTTCCAGTTGCGGCTGACACCATGCAGACAGGTGAGCGACGCTTCACCCAGCAGTGTGTATCCTGGTAGACACTGGAAGGAGATGGTCATGCCCACTCCAAAATCACTGCCAATCACCACACCATTGCGAAAGGGCCGCGGATCCGGACATCTCTGCAGTTCATAGGCTGGATGGTTAAGGAACAACAGTTGGTTTTAAGAAATGATAAACAACACCAATGTCAAGAAGTGGTCTTATTCTAAATAAAACTACATTAAAAAATAAGCAGAGAAGGGGAACTGGTTTTGCTTTAAAAACAATAACATATACATAACTACTACTACTACAACTAATAATAATACTACTACTAATAATAATAGTAATAAAAAACTTAATGGAAAAACTAGAAGCGTTCCAAAGCCAAAAAACTGTAATTGTGAATGGAATAGAACAGAATAGAACAGAATATAATACAAGAGAATATAATAGAACAGAAGTGATCGAATCAATTCAAAATAGAACAGAACAGAACAGATCAGAATATAATAGAAGAGAACAGAACAGAACAGAACAGATCAAAACAGAACATAACATAACATAACATAACAGCACAGCACAGCACAGCACAGAACATAACAGAACATAACATAACAGAACATAACATAACATAACATAACATAACATAACATAACATAACATAACATAACATAACATAACATAACATAACATAACATAACATAACATAACATAACATAACATAACATAACATAACAGCACAGAACAGAACATAATAGAACAGGACAGAACAGATCAAAACACAACACAACACAACACAACACAACACAACACAACACAACACAACAGCACAGAACATAATAGAACAGAACAGAATATAATATAACAGACTCTAATAGAACAGAACAGATCAGAATATAATAGAAGAGAACAGAACAGATCAAAACAGAACACAACACAACACAACATAACACAACATAACATAACAGCACAGAACAGAACAGATTAAAACACAACACAACACAACACAACACAACACAACACAACACAACACAACACAACATAACATAACATAACATAACATAACATAACATAACATAACATAACATAACATAACATAACAGCACAGCACAGAACAGAATATAATAGAACAGAACAGAACAGAAGAGAATATAATATAACAGACTCTAATAGAACAGAACAGATCAGAACAGATCGGATCAAAACAGAACAGAATAGATCAGAACAGAACCGAACCAAACAGGACACAACACAATATAATATAACAGAACAGATCAGATCAAAACAGAACAGAACAGAACAGAACAGAATAGAATAGAATAGAATAGAACAGATCATAACATAACAGCACAACACAGCACAGAACAGAACAGAACAGAACATAATATAATATAACATAACAGAACAGAACAAAACTGAACAGAACAGAACAGAACAGAAAAGAACAGAACAGAACAGAATTTAACAGATTCTAATAGAACAGAACAGATCAGAATAGATTGTATCAAAACAGAACAGAACCGAACAGGACACAACACAATATAATAGAACAGAACAGATCAGATCAGATCAAAACAGAACATAATATAATATAATAGAACAGAACAATAGAAATCAAACCAGATCAGAGCAGATCAGAACAGAACTGAATAGAATAGAACAGAACAGAACAGAACAGAACAGAATATAATATAATAAAACAGAACAGGTCAGAACAGAACATAATAGAACATAAAATAACAGATCATAACAGAACAGATCAAAACACAAATGAAATGATCAGATCAGATCAGAACAGAACTTATTATCATAGTTTAATAATATGACAATATAATTTAATAATAATAATAATAATAATGACAATATAGTAAGACAAATCACAAAATAAATCCATTCAACAAACATACTAACACAAATCTAGTTTGAATAAAACTTTTGATTATGAATCCCTCTAAGAGTTTCTCCTATGGGTTTAAGCTGCTACAGAAATGATGCAGTAGATTCTGTAGTTATACAATAGTTTAGCCACTTAATTGTCCATGATGTCCAAGACATAAATTTTGCTTTGCTATAACAGTCCACGCACAAAAATAGCTTCAGATTTAATATTTTAGTATATTGCAGGCCATAAAATGACACAATTCTCATCTAAAATTAAACCTCTAAACTTAGCAGTCTGACCACACACACAGAACAGTAAGCACCACAGCAGCAATACGTGTTTTGTGACTAATATTAAAAAGCAGGATTCTCTATGTTCTGTCAAAGGATGCAGTATCACTGAGGATGAGAGTAGCTATTTTTTGCTTCAAAAACTCAAGTCATCCTCAAGAGACGAGAAACATCTTACTGTTCAGGAATCATAAAGTCAAAATACTGACAGATTCTTGCTGTGTCAAACAGAAAGGCACACGGGGTGGAATATAAAAATAGCTTTAAAACACAATACAGTTGCTTCCAAAAAGTTCTCAGGACATTGCCATGTGATTGTAAGGCCTGGTGAGAATCAGCCAGATGTAAAAAACAACACAACCAAGTTTAACATTCAGGGCCCTGTCATCCACCCGGTGCAATAAGGTGCAAAACGCAAGACACAGATGCCTTAAAGAAATAAGAGAAACTACAACAGTCGGAATGCAGTTTCTCCTCTGTAATTCCTCTAATATAATGTTTAGTTTTGAGTTTCTTAATGCCACTTTTTAATTAGCATGCTGTGCTTTTGTTGTTTGCATAGTTAAATCCTCCCAGAAAAGCCGCGTCTTAAATTCATCCTCTTTAAAGCACCACAGCAGCTCCAGCTGTACACATTTCCAAAACCAGACTAATTATGCAGGGGTTTTCATTTAAACCAATCGGTCCACCAGGCTATCCACCAACTAATCAACTCTATTATAAATGTTTTTCTACATGTATTTAAGAAGTAAAACAACAAAATATATAACTTTTTTTAGAGGAAACAATGTGCTGGTGGGGCGTAAAAAAATCTAACCAAATTAATATATTTTTTAAACCTGTGCATGTATACTTAATTACTTAATTTATTTCTCACAACAAGATGTAATATCTGTCATTGCTTTATAAGTAATGCTACTTGATTTAAGTATGTTTACAAATTTGTACTCATATTTATAGTAAAAAATTGATAATAATTATCATTATTATTATTATTTATTTGTTTTCAGCTTAGTCCCTCCAATAATCTGGGGTCGCTACAGCGGAAAGAACCACCAACTTATCCAGCATATGCTTTACGCAGCGGATGCCCTTCCAGCCACAACCCATTCACCTGTACCACATGTCTTTGGGCTTGTGGGGGAAACTGGAGCACCCGGAGGAAACACACACGAACACAGGGAGAACATGCAAACTCCACACAGAAAAGCCAACTGACCCAGCCGAGGCTCGAACCAGCGACCTTCTTGCTGTGAGGCGAACATGTTACCCACTGCATCTCTATTATTATTATTTATTGTATTTATTAGTATATTTTTTTATTAGTGGGGTGGGGTGTGGTTTTTATCTGTGGGGACGTATTATCACTATTATTATTGTTATTATTATTATTGTTGTTCATTCATTCATTTTCTTTTCAGCTTAGTCCCTTTATTAATCTGGGGTCGCCACTGCGGAAAGAACCGCCAATGCATCCAGCATATGTTTTACGTAGCAGATGCCCTTCCAGCTACAACCCATCATTGGGAAACACCCATACATTTTCATTCACATACATACACTACGAGCAGTTTAACATACCGAATTGATACGTCTTTGGACTTGTGGGGGAAACCAGAGCACCCGGAGGAAACCACGCGAACACAGGGACATGCAAACATCCACACAGAAATGTCCACTGACCCAGCCGAGGGTCGAATCAGCGACCTTCTTGCTGTGCAGTGATCGTGCTACCCACTGCACCACCGTGATGACATTGTTATTATTATTATTATTATTATTAATATTATTATTATTATTATTATTAATATTATTATTATTAATATTATTATTATTTTTATTTATTGTATTTATCAGTATAATGTTTTAATAGTGAAATAGGTGTAGACGCATTTTCATCATCATTATGATTATTATTATGATTATTATTTTTATTTATTTATATTTATAATTTTTTAATACGTTTTACAAGATGCATGTTTCAAAAAGCTAACTAATGTAATCTGAAAAGTATATTAAAAATAAGTTTGCTTTTTCTTCAAACACCAACATCAAAATTAAGAAAAATATCTGGTTCTCTCTGTTTTCTTAAGCCATTTTAATCAGCTACATTTGAATCTCTTTTTTGTTATATAAAAGGAAAACAATGCAAAAATGTAACATTTTTTATATTGATGAGGAACATCATCAATGCTTAAAATTCTGCAAGCGTGACTAGAAAAACTCTGCTGATGCAGATATATACTGTATTATACTGTAGTCTCAATATAATAATAGCTTTAGTTTGCATGTTCATTTATTTTATTTTCAGCTTAGTCCCTTTATAAATCAGGGGTCGCCATTCATGCATTCACACACATACACTGCGGCCTATTTAGCTTATTCAATTCCCCTATGGCGCATGTGTTTGGACTGTGGGGGAAACCGGCGCACCCGGAGGAAACCCACGCCAACACGGGGAGAACATGCAAACTCCACACAGAAATGCCAACTGACCCAGCCAGGACTCGAACCAGCGACCTTCTTGCTGTGAGGCAATCGTGCTATCCACTGCACCACCGTGACACCCCTATATATTTGCATATATTAAGCATATTGTTTTTTTCAAGATGCATCTCTCGAAAAGCAAAATAATCTGAAAAAGATATTACAATTATTGTGCTTTTGATGAAAACACCAACAAACATCTAAAAAAAACTTGCTCTCTCTTTGAATTTTTTATTATTATTTGACCCTTTTTTCTTGTTTTAATCACCTTGATGTATAAATCACCAAAATGTATAAACGTAAATGCATCTTAATTAAAGTAAAAACATATATAACTTTCCTAATTACACTAACCTGCCTAGTTAGCCTAATCAACCTAGTTAAGCCTTTAAATGTCACACTAAGCTGTCTAGAAGTGTCTTGAAAAATATTTAGTCAAATATTATTTACTGTCATCACAGCAAAGATAAAAGAAATCAGTTATCAGAAATGAGTTATTAAATATAATATGTTTAGAAATGTGTTGAAAAAATCATCTCTCCATTAAACAGAAATTGGGGAAAAAAATAAACATTAATAATTCTGACTTCAACTGTGTGTGTGTGTGTGTGTGTGTATATATATATATATATATATATATATATATATATATATATATATATATATATATATATATATATATATAAACAACAAAAAGCATTTGAAAACAATACAAAAAGGGAACAACAACAATAACAATAATAATAATAACAATAATAATAATAATAACACTTTTTATACATATTGTTTTTTAATAATAATAGCACTTTTATTATAATTATTGTTTTTATAATAATAATAATAATAATAATAATAATAATAATAATAATAATAACAATAATAATAACACTTTTTATAAATATTGTTTTTTAATAATAATATCACTTTCATTATAATTATTGTTTTTATAATAATAATAATAATAATAATAATAATAATAATAATAATAATAACAAAAATAATAATAATAACACTTTTTATAAATATAGTTTTTTTAATAATAATAGCACTTTTATTATAATTATTGTTTTTATAATAATAATAATAATAATAATAATAATAATAATAATAATAATAATAATAATAATAATAACAACAACAACAATAATAATAATAATAATAATAACAATAATAATAATAATAATATTAATAATAATCGTCATCATCATCATCATCATCATCATCATCATTATTATTATTATTAAGGTTTTTTTCAAAATGCATGAAAATAAAAATAATGTAATCTGAAAAATATATTAAATAAATATATTTAACTTAGAACACCAACAAACATATGCCAAAGTAAGAAAATGTTCTCTCTTTAAATATTTTTTGTTTTGTTTTAATCAACTCTTGTTTTAATCACACACATATTTTTGTATCAATAAAACAGATAATAAAGTTATTTATCATCTAAAGTGAATGCATCTTAAAGTCAAAATTATTACAATATTTCACATTGTGCAAGTCTGACTAGAAAACCTCCACCTGCGGCTGTTACCCAGATAAACTGACCCGCTTTAAAAGGCCTTTGACTGAACTCAAAAAGAACAATTGCTTACATTCCCTATCCTGTTACTGTGTGTGAACGGCTCCAGTGGTGTGTGTCTGTATGGACAGGGGAAGTAATGGCTGAGGGCAGGTCTAATCCGTCTTACCCTCGTAGGTGATGTGGAAACCAGGTTTGTTCTGGGAGTAGTCGCTGTGAAAGAAGAAGCTGGTCTCGTGGGTCGTGCTGAAGAAAGATTCGGGAACAACAGGTCCGCTGAACCTATCGATCACTGATCCCGAGTCCAGCGTCCCGCTCCGGACCTCAAGGTAATCGTGTACAGCCTCCGTAGAGAAGTTGAGGAACTGCAGGTGAATCCCTGGATCATATACAGGAATTAGTTATTTAGTTACCTAACTCGCCTCAGCGGAATGAACCGCCAACTTATCCAGTATATGTTTTATGCAGCAGATGCCTTTCCAGTCACTACCCAACACTGGGAAATATGACCAAGAACAATAATATATATTTTTTGACAGATATTATAACTAAATATGTGAGACATCTGAGTTCCTAAAAAGCTCTCTGTATTCTAAGACTGCCGAGAACTCTAAAAGAGACACATGAGGCAAGATTAGCAGGGTCTTTTTCTTCAGGAGAAACATCTAAGCAGGAGATTTTGCATTTAATCTCATTCTGTCTAGCGATCTAAACAACTGAGATATAAATATATACTACTAAGGGAGAGAAAAAAGAACTCAAAACTCAAAAACTACAACAGCATACACACCAAAGCCAATGGGAAGTTTGACAGTCCAGTTGCAGTCGAGTCCACTAGGATAATTTCCAGGAAAACCGGGACTCAGGATGACTCCATTGAGGTCGGTCAGGAAACCTCCACACTGAGCTTTAAAGACAAGAACATACAGTCAGAGAAGATACAGAGTCAAATGCAACCCTGAAAATGGAGACTCAACAGATGTAGTAAAGGCCCTGGTATACGTCAAACAAAGTTATTGTTTGTTCTCTGTTTGAGGGCAAAAAGAAGTTCGAAAGATGTTTAAAGTACAAATCAATTCAAAACTAACCTTATTGATTTTGTTAGCTTACATTGATGGTTTAGTATTGAACAATTTATCTGTGCACATTATTAATATATTTAAAAAAGCTTACCGTTTAAATCTAAAATTAAAACCTGAAAATGCACTTCCTGTTTGTTTTTATTTAATATGACATCTGTCTGAGGTATTGGGCGTGGCTAACATACTTAACCACGCCCCTCCAACTGTGGTGGTGTAATGGTGTGGGGATTATTTTCTTGGCACACTTTGTGCCCATTAGCACCAATTGAGCATCGTGTCAACACCACAGCCTGCCTGTGTATTGTTGCTGACCATGTCCATCCCTTTATGACCACAGTGTATCCATCTTCTCAAGGCTACTTTCAGCAGGATAACATGCCATGTCATAGAGCGTAAATCATCTCAGACTGGTTTCTTGAACATAAAGAGTTCACTGTACACAAATGGTCTCCACAGTCCCCTTAACTCAATCTAATAGAGCGCCTTTGAGATGTGGTGGAAAGGAAAATTCGTTTCATGGATGTGCAGCCGACAAATCTGCAGCAACTGTGTGATGCTATCATGTCAATATGGACCAAAATCTTTGAGGAATATTACCAGTACCTTGTTGAATCTATGCCATAAAGGATTAAGGCAGTTCTAAAGGCAAAAGGGGGTCCAACCCGGTATTAGTAAGGTGTACCTAATAAAGTGGCCGGTGAGCGTATATATATAAATAGCCAATGCAACAATGTAAAATGCTTTCAGATGCTAATAAAATAAATGTGCTAATTTCATTTTGAGGTTTGCAGAAGATGATGCATGCGTTGTTTTCTTATAATGACTTTTTTAATGAACACCAGAAGAACTCGCTGGGATTGAAAGGCCAATACTGAAGCGCATTTATATATTCCTTTGATTGTGTGAGGATCTGTCTGTGCACTCGGCTTTGTTTGCATTTGTCTTATTGGCAAATGTGTAATGAACGGCCTCTTGGACTCGCTGTGTCCACTTACAGTGCTTTAGAACAGCAATTGAAATGTCAATAGAGAACAGTGAATCTTCTGTTTACACCGCAGGAGTCTGGATCAATTAAGCTTCAAGTGTCACTCTTCATCCATGGCCGAGTCCAGCGCCACCAGCCAGAGTCATGTCACATTCAAAAATCAATCGAGCATCACTTTCTAACATAATTCTCTTTTTGTTAAGAATGTTAAATTAAAATAGACTTAATTTTAAGCAGAAACTATATTTAATAGTTTTTTATATTATTATTATTATATGCACTGCAGGTTGCAAAGAAACAGCTACTATATTAAAATCAAATGAGATTCAATGTCTAATAGCCATTAGAAAATAATGGAATTTGGAAGAAAAATGTTGTAATTTTATTGTTCAGATCAGGATTAAGACATTTACCATGATTCACACACACACACACACACACACACACACACACACACACACACACACACACACACACACACAATGATTAATATATGCATAGATGGATGGATGGATGGATGCATGGATTGAACGATAGCTAAAACGATGGATGGATGGATTAAAAAAAAGTATGTATGGATGGGTGGAACAATAGCTAAAACAAAGGATGGATGGATTAAAAGTTTGGCTGAATGGGTGGATGGATGGATTGAACGATAGCTAAAACGATGGATGGATGGATGGATTAAAAAAAGTATGTATGGATCGATGGAACAATAGCTAAAACAAAGGATGGATGGATGGATTAAAAAAAGTATGTATGGATGGATGGAACAATAGCTAAAACAAAGGATGGATGGATGGATGGATCAAAAGTATGGCTGAATGGATGGATGAATGGAACAATAGCTAAAATTATGGATGAATGAATGGATGGATGGATGATGGATGGAAAGAACGATAGAATGGTGGATGGATGGATGAATGGATTGACAGAATGATAGATAGAATGATATAGATGGATGGATGAATGAATGGATGGATAGAATGATAGACAGAACGACAGAGATATGGATGGATGGATGGATGGATAGAATGTTTGAATGGTGGATGGATGATAGAATGATAGATAGAATGATAGATAAAACGATAGAGAGATGGATAGATAAATAGATAGATGATAGATAAAATAGATAAAACGATGGATGGATGGATGATTAGAGGGGTAGATGAATGGATGGACACATAGAACGATAATTGAATGGATGGATGGATTGACAGAATGATATATAGAATGATAGAGATGGATGGATGGATGGATGAATGAATGGATGGATAGAATGATAGATAGGACGACAGAGATATGGATGGATGGATGGATGGATGGATGGATAGAATGATAGAATGGTGGATGGATGATAGAATGATAGATAAAACGATAGAGAGATGGATGGATGGATGATAATAGATGATAGATAAAATAGATAAAACAATGGATGGATGGAGCGATGGATGATTAGAGGGATGGATGAATGGATGGACAGATAGAACAATAAATGGATGGACGGATGGACTGATGGACAGAATGACAGATAAAAACAAACAAAACGATGGATGGATGGATGATTAGAGGGGTGGATGAATGGATGGAACGATAGATAAAACGATGGATGGATTGATGGATGGATGGATGGATAATGGATATATGGATGGACGGATAGAACTATAGAAAAAAATAGATAAAACGATGGATGGATAAACGGATGGATGGATGGATGATGGATGGATAGTACGATAGATGGATAGATGGATGGATGGATGGATGGATGAATTATGGATGAACGGATAGAATTATAGAAAAAAATAGATAAAACGATAAATGGATAAACGGATGGATGGACAGATGATGGATGGATGGATAGTACCATGGATGGATGGATGGATGGATGGATGGATGGATGAATGATGGATGAACGGATAGAACGATAGATGAAAACAGATAAACCATGTATGGATAAATGGATGGATGGAAGAATAGAATGATGGATGGATGGATAGTACCATGGATGGATGGATGGATGAATGATGGATGAACGGACAGAACGATAGATGAAAACAGATAAACCATGTATGGATAAATGGATGGATGGATGGATACACAAATGCATTGCATATAAAATAGATATTTTAAAACGATATAAATACATATATATTATTGCATTGTTGCATAAGCCAATTAACCTGAGGTTACAGCAGCGTCTGTCTCTGCTATTAACAGACTGTACGTCATCTTGCATGAAAAGCACTAGCTAACTGGTAAGCGATGGTGTTATAGCCCCCAGAAATCATGAGACACGGAAGGAGGGTTTAAAGCTAATAGATTTCAACAAAAGAGAAAATGAAAGGGGAAGATTAGACTGAATAGGAGCTCAAAGATCTAGCCCGAAGAAAGCTTTTTCATAGTCCATTTGATTAAATGGAGCTTTAACAGACCACGGCTGATCTCTCGCCGGTCACTACACTGTGATGAAACAGCTGCTACATCTAAATCAAATAAGATAAATAAATAAATGCACAAACTCCTCATATAACAGCGACACAAGGATGCTGCGACAATTTGTAGAGTGGAGAGGACTGGACTATTTTAATGCTCCATTAGCTGGTTGTTTGATATCTTTAATAAACAAGCTACATACATGCAGCTGATGGAGTTCTTAAAGGGACCGTTCACTGAAAAAATAAATGTATAATTGTCACTTCACTTGGTCCAACGCTGTATGGATTTCTTTCTCCTGTTGAACACAAACAAAGACAGTCTGAATAATGTTGGAAACTGGTAAGCATTGACATTCATAGTAATTGTTTTTTCCTCCTATGTATGTCAATGGTTACCGATTTCCAACATTCTTCGGAATATCTTATTTTGTGTTAAAAAAAAAGAAAAGAATCTCGCAATAGTTTGGATTCACTTCAGTGTAAGTGTTATTTATTTAATTCATTCATTCATTTATTAATTGATCTATCATTCTTCAAAACATCATCTTTTGTTTTCAACAATAAAGAAGCTCATAAAAGGTTTATTCTGTTAAACACAAAAGAAACCGGTAACCATTGACTTCCATAGTATGAAAATACAACTACAATGGAAGCCAATGGTTACCGGTTTCTATCATTCTTCAAAATACCTTCTTAATGTGTTCAACAGAATAAACCTTTATGACTTCCTTTATTCTGTTGAACACAAAAGAAGATGTTTTGAAGAATCCTTGAAACCGGTAACCATTGACTTTCATAGTAGGAAAATTCAACTACAATGAAAGTCAATTGATAGCGATTTCCATCATTCTTCAAAATACTTTCTTTTGTGTTCAACAGAATAAAGAAACTCATAAAGGTTTATTCTGTTGTACAAAAAAGAAGATGTTTTAAAGAATGCTGGAAACCAGTAATCATTTACTTCCGTAGTAAGAAAATACAAATACAATGCAAGTCAATGGTTGCAGGTTTCCATCATTCTTCAAAGTACCTTCTTATGTGTTCAACAAAAAAAACTTTATGACTTTCTTTATTCTGTTGAACACAAAAGAAGATGTTTTGAAGAATGCTGTAAACCAGTAACCATTTACTTCCAGACTAGGAAAATACAACTACAGGGGAAGTCAACGGTTACCAGTTTCCATAATTCTTCAAAATTCCTCCTGGGTTCAACAGAATAAAGAAACTCATAAAGGTTTATGAGTTTCTTTACTTTGTTGAACACAAAAGAAGTTTTGAAAAATGCTTGAAACCGGTAACCATTGACTTCTATAGTAGGAAAATACAAATACAATGGAAGTCAATGATTACCGGTTTCCATCAATCGTCAATATATATATATATATATATATATATATATATATATATATATATATATATATATATATATATATATATATATATATATATATATATATATATATATATATATATACATACATAAATACATACATACATATATACATACATATACATATATATACACATACATACATATACATGTACTGTATATATACATGCATATATATATATACCCTTTAACAGATCAGGAAGACATCATCATAACACCAATTTAAATCCTCCTTTTTCTGTATCAAGTTGAATTCTTGATTCTGATTGGCTATTGAACATTTTAAGGTGTGCAATTATTTTTAGATAAACGCACAACTAAAGTAGTTTCAGGCAGGTTTGACCTCAACTGAAAATGAACTTACAGTATAAAGATGAAAGCTTCCCTTACATTGTAATCATGATCACAGTATGTAATCATCACTATCATCATGTTCATCTTGCTTGAATAGTGTCATTACCTCTCAGCAGGCACCTCGACATAAAATATTATTCAGATCTTGATCAAGATGTTGTATAACATCATTTTAAATTCAGTTTGCATGGTAATGTGTTAAAGTGGCAACTTGACGAAAATACAAATTTAAAAGCATAGTTCACTCAAATATGAAAATTTACTCACCCTCAAGTCGTTGATAAAATTTTATGAGTTTATTTTATATGATGAACATATATATATATATATATATATTTATTTTATTTTTTGGAGAACGCTGTAAGCTAGTAACCATTGACTTCCAAAAAAGGAAAATACAAATACAATGAAATTCAATGGTTACCAGTTTCCATTATTCTTTAAAGTAGCTTCTTTTGTTTAACAGAATAAAGAAACTCATTAAGGTTTGAGATTCTTTGTATGATGTTTTGAAGAACGCTTGAAAACGGTTTCCATCGTTCGTTAAAATACCTTTTTTGTGTTTAACAGAATAAAGAAACTCAAAGTTTATTTCATTGAACACAAAAGAATGTATTTTAAAGAATGCTGAAAATTGGTAACCATTGACTTTTATAGCAGGAAAATACAAATACAATGTAAGTCAATGGTTACCAGTTTCCATCATTTGTTAAAATACCTTCTTTTATGCTTAACAGAATAAAGAAACTCAAAGTTTACTCTGTTGAACACAAAAGAAGGTGTTTTGAAGAATGCTGGAAATTGGTTGTAGAAAAATGCAAATAGAATTTAAGTCAATGGTTACCGGTTTTCACCTTTCTACAAAATACCTTCTTTTGTGTTCAACAGAATAAAGAAACTCATAAAGGTTTATGAATTCATTCTGTTGAACATAAGAGAAGATGTTCTGAAATATGCTGAAAACCAGTAACCATTGACTTCCATAGTAGAAAATTACAAATACTATGGAAGTCAATGGTCACCGGTTTCTATCATTCATCAAAATAACTTATTTTGTGTTCATCTGAACAAGCCTTTATGACTTTTTTTTTTGTAATGTTGAACACAAAATAAGATATGTTGAAGAATGATGGAAACCGGTAACCATTGACTTCCATAGTAGGAAAACACAAATACAATGGAAGTCAATGGTTACCAGTTTCCATCATTCTTCAAAACACCTTCTTTTGTGTTAAACAGAATAAACCTTTATGAGTTTCTTTACTCTGTTGAACACACAATAAGATGTTTTGAAGAATACTGGAAACCGCTAACCATTGACTTCCATAGTAGTCAATGGTTACAGGTTTATAACATTTTTCTAAATATTTTTTCTGTGTTCAAAAGGAAAAAAGAAACTAATACAGGCGAATATTGAGTAAATGATGACAGAATTAGCTTTTTTCTGTGAACTATCCCTTTAACCCCACACTGAAATTGGTTTAATGCATACGTACGCCACTATTTCTGACCTTCAATTCACATCAAATCAATGTCATGCTTTAGATGTCTAACAAATGTCACATTGACATCACGTTGAGATCAATGATTATATTGGTGTTAGCTTGATTTACAGTGTTCTAAATAGCATTTTTTCTGGACTGAAGTCATGAACTGTGTGTAGCTGTCGGGGTTTGTGTATGTGCTCTGGAACTGGATTTGCTGGAACTGCTGTTTGTGTATTTTTTAGAGTGTCAGACTTGCAACCCACAGGCTGCGAGTTCAATTCCCAGAGCCCACAGGAGATGAAGGTGTGGGGAAAGTGAATGAACAGTGCTCTCTTCCTCCCTCAACACCCACTACTGAGATGTCCTTACAAGACACTATAGGATATATTTCAAACCAGGGAGCGAATTATACATTAAGGTTTAAAGGGGTCAAATTTTTGGCAATGTTAATATGCACTGAAATAAAATGATTCATTGGATTTGTTACTGTTTTTTGAGGTAAGTGGTTGCACACAATGTATATGGGCTGATTTTAAACAAACAAATTAAATGTAGTAATGTTCAACTCAATTTGTTTGTCCAAAAAAAAATCAGCCTACATAAATTTTTTGCAACTATTTACCTTAAAAACTCTTAGTAAATCCACTGAGTATTTTTTTTTCAGTGTGCCTTAGTGAATCAAATTCATTCATTTATTTATTTTCTTTTCAGCTTAGTACCTTTATTAATCTGGGGTCGCCACAGCTGACTGAACCACCAACTTATCCAACATACTGTATGTTTTACACAGCAGATGCCCTTTCAGCCGCAACTCACTGGTAAACACCCATACACTCCCATTCACCTACACTACGGACAATTTAGTCTACCTAATTCACCTATACAGGACGGATGGAGGGAGAGAGAGAGGGAGAGAGGGAGAGAGGGAGAGAGAGAGAGAGAGAGAGAGAGAGAGAGAGAGAGAGAGAGAGAGAGATGGACGGACGGACGGACAGACATAGAAGATAGATAGATAGATAGATAGATAGATAGATAGATAGATAGATAGATAGATAGATAGATAGATAGATAGATAGATAGATAGATAGATAGATAGATAGATAGATAGATAGATAGATAGATAAAACAGTTTATAGATAGATAGATAGATAGATAGATAGATAGATAGATAGACAGACAGACAGACAGACAGACAGACAGACAGACAGACAGACAGACAGACAGACAGACAGACAGATAGACAGATAGATAGATAGATAGATAGATAGATAGATAGATAGATAGATAGATAGATAGATAGATAGATAGATAGATATCCCCCGTAATTCGCACCCTGCTTCAAACAAAGGACACATTGATTTGATGTCATTTTCAACAAAGTCAAAAACTGAAGTCCAAATCTGCTTATCAAAGCAAACTTTCAGAGAGTGTTCGTTTCGGTTCCTAAACACCATTGAACTACCATTGGTCATTTACTCATTCAATGGAAGACTGTGCAGAGATGTACTCATCTTTTTGAGGGCTATCCAAATGACCTTGCAGATCTCCACAACTATCTCGCAGGTTTTGCATGGTCAAATTTCAGCTGTACTTATGGAAGTGAATTTCCATTGAGCGGTATGGTTCGGTACAGTACAGTATGCATTTATTTAAATAAAGGCACTATTGCCTTTGGGGAAATAAAAATGTATACAATCGAGCTCCAAATTAACAGTGATATTTATATATATATACATATATATATATATACACATATATATATATATATATATATATATATATATATATATATATATATATATATATATATATATATATATACACATATATATATATATATATATATACACATATATATATATATATATATATATATATATATATATATATATATATATATATATATATATATATATATATATAACTGAAAGTTAGAGTCTTTATTTATATATATTTATATAACTGAAAAGTTAGAGTCTCTATTTATTTATATATTTATATAATATATTTATATATAATATATATATATATTTATATAATATATTTATATATAATATATATATATATATATATAATATATATATATATATATATATATATATATATATATATATATATATATATATATATATATATATATATATATATATAAAAATAATTTCATTTAAAACTATAGCAGGCCAAGTGCTTTATCCTATTGTTTTTATGCACTTCCTGATTACCGGATTTACCACTTCGTAAACCCATACAGGCCAAAGAAACTCTTTTGTTGATAAACATTTGTGGTCAGTGGCTGAGCTATGGGGCAAAGTAATATATATGTGTGAATGGGCATTATTATGTTGATGAGATCAGGGCTGAGAAATGCTGTTTATCTTTCTGACTCCAGTTAAGTCACCTCCACCTACAAACTCAGCCCCCTCCCCAAATCAGACTTGTGATAGCCTTATTGCAGACTCATTTTGGAGATCTTCTTGAAGATGCTGTTTGACTGCAGAACGACCAACACGTCCAAATAAAAAAATTCTGAAATAAGTCTTCTGGATTGGGTTCTCATTTTTTTCCCAACACCTTCAAACAACGAGATAAGCAAAATAGACATGTGTTTGCTTTGAAATAAGGTTATTTAGCTTGCTTCAAGGAAAATCTAAAATTGAAAGGAAATTATATATATATATATATATATATATATATATATATATATATATATATATATATATATATATATTTACATACATACATACATACATACAGTTGAAGTCAGAATTATTAGCTCCCCTTTGGTTTTTGGTTTTGTTTTTTAATTATTTCCCACATGATGTTTAACAGAGCAAGTACATTTTCACAGTATGTTTAATAATATTTTTTCTTCTGGAGAAAGTCTTAATTGTTTTGTTTCTGCTAAAATAAAAGCAGCTTTTAATTCTTTACAAAACACTTTAAGGTCAAAATTATTAGCCCCCTTAAGCTATTTTTTTTTTCAATAGTCTACAGAACAAACCATCATTATACAATAACTTGCCTAATTAACCTAACCTGCCTAATTAACCTAGTTAAGCCTTTAAATGTCACTTTACGCTGTATAGAAGTGTCTTGAAAAATATCTAGTCAAATATTAGTTACTGTCATCACAGCAAAGATAAAATAAATCAGTTATTAGAAATGAGTTATTAAAACTATTATGTTTAGAAATGTGTTGAATAAATCTCCATTAAACAGAAATTGGGGGAAAAAAATAAACAGGAGGCTAATAATTCAAGGGGGCTAATAATTCTGACTTCAACTATATGTTTATATTTTTATTTGTCCTGAAAATGCTTCTTGATGTTAGAATTTTTAAATATTTGGACTAGAAACAAGACAAAAACACATTTTTGCAGCATTCAAAAAAATGCATTCTTGTAAATTAGAAAACTTGTATACTATCAGTGCCTCCCACACAGTGACTTTACTTGGGTGGGCCGCCCAGTTATATTAACGCCCTCCCAAGTATATTAAGTGACACTTTTTTTAACTCTTATTATCCTCCTTTTACACTTTGTATCCAGCCAATATAAACAAAACATCCGCGAGAAATTAAATAGTGGAAAATCCTCTCTCCTTTGCCCGAATTATACTGACTGTTCTGTGTGTTCGAGACAGTCTCACGTGCTCAGCAAACCCACGCACCTTTTTGTGTTTTTTTTTATTCGACCACCACCACAAATGTATTTCAAACCTGTGGGAATCACTGAGTATAGTATAGTATATTATAGTATAGTATATTATAGTATAGTATAGTACAGTACAGTACAGTATAGTATAGTTTAGTATAGTTCGAGGAAATGTTCACGAGGAACCATACAGGTAACTATTTTATGTTTTGTCAGTTTAGTGGCTAGTTTGTGCGAGTTCAGCATACAAAAATGTTCAACACTTAAAAGCGGAGCACCAAGCCCCAATCAAAACCCAATCCTCAATGTGGTATGAGCAGATTGTACTAAAATATACATATGAAATCCTACAAATTCATACAAGTTAGCCACTAAATCAAAAACTTAGAGCTAGCATTGACTAAATCACACAGAATAACGTATTTTGAAAGTGTAAAATGCAGATTGTTTCCAGTGAGGCTTGTGTTTAGGTGTAGGATTGGAGTATGGGGAGAGAACTTACAGTTTGCGCAGTATAAAAATATTTATGTCTATGGGGAGTCCCCATAAACATAGCTATACAATTGTTTGTGTGTTTATGTGTGTGACAGAAATAGACATACAAAATCCATTAGTATTTTTAAGCTTAATGAATAAACAGTTAGGTTTCCATTTTATTAATGTTGTGCCATTATTATGGGTGGTTGAGAATTCAGAACCAGGGCATGAATATCAGTTAGACATCAATGTTTTGACATCAGTTTGATAGAATGTTTGACCTGTTTTTGAAGTCAGTTTGATCTCTTTTTAACATCATTTGTCCCCTGCATGATCGCATTATGTGTATTACTTTGATACAATGACCTCTGACAACCACATTACTTTTAATTGCATGGTAGAATCATGATCTCTCTTTTTTTAAAGCTGCTTTGAAATTATATTGTATAAAGCACTATAGAAATAAACTTGAGTAGAATAGAAGCAGATCAGTGGCAACGCTCACATTGAAAAGGCCAAACAGGGAGAAATGAGTGCAGATAAAGCATACCGAGACAGAGCGGCGCTGGGTAGTTCCATCTTCTGACAGGCCCCGGCATGCAGGTTATATATGCACTTCCCTGCAACGAGTGGAAATGAAGAAAGATATTGACTTTTCCAAGAAGCTCTCACCAATTCCCAAGAAAGATGAATCACTCATAGGAAATGTATCATTCAGCGTGCTCTTCCACGTACTACGTGAGGGCAAAAATAACAAAGCCCTGGCACCGCGAATGAATCTAATAAAGCACAAAGAGGAAGAAGAAATCTAACGCTGAACTTCAAGGTGCTTCTTCAATGGCTGGCACTTTAGGTCCTTCTTAGAAATAAACTTTTTTCTTTGGATAGTTTACCTAAATGCCAAACGTGGAAGATTAATTCTGTCATTTATGATTTGCTAAAGAATGTCAATTTGAATACTTAATATAAATAATTGTTCATATTAATATATCTATCCATCCATCTGTCCATCCATCCATTATTCAATCCACCCATCAGTCAATTTGTCCATCCATCCATTATTCTATCAACCCATCAGTCATTTAATCCATCCATCCATCCATCCATCCATTAGTCATTTCGTCCATCCATCCATCCATCCATCATTCTATCCACCCATCAGTCATTTCATTCATCCATCATTCTATTCACCCATCAGTCATTTCATCCATCCATCCATCCATTCATCATTCTACCATTATTCTACTCACCCATCAGTCATTTCGTCCGTCCATCCATCCATCCATCCATCATTTTATCCACCCACCAGTCATTTAATCCATTCATCCATCCAATGTTCTATCCACCCATCAGCCATTTCATCCATCCATTCATCCATCCATCCTTCCATCCATGATCCTACCCACATAACAGTAATTTCATCCATCCATCCATCCATCCATCCATGTCACTACATCCATTCAGCCATCCATCTATTCATCATTCTATCCATCCTTGCATTCATTATTATATCCACCCATCAGTCACTTCATCCATCCATCTATTATTCTATCCACCCAGTCATCCATCCATTTGTCCATCCATCCATCATTCTATCCACCCATAAGTCATTTCATTTCATCCATCCATCCATCCATCATTCTATCCACCCAGTTATCTATCCATCCATCCATCCATCCATCCATCCATCCATCCATCCATCCATCATTCTATCCACCCATCACTCACTTCATCCATCCATCCATGTGCCCGTCCATCCATCCTTCTATCAGTCACTTCATCCATTCACAGTTGACCATTCGATCCATCTATCTATCAATCCATCCATCTACCCATCCATCCATCCATTCATCATTCTATCCACCCATGAGTCATTTCATGCATACATTCATCCATCGATTTATCCATTCATGCATCTATCCATCCATTCACCCATCCATTATTTTACCCACCCAGTCATTTCATCTATTTATCCACCCATCCATCCATCCATCCATCATTCTATCCACCCATGAGTCACTTCATCCATCCATTCATCCATCCTTTCATTCATCATTCTATTCACCCATCAGTCACTTCATCCATCATTATTTTAAAACATTATTTTAAAAAAATGTCAGTTATTAATATTATTATTGAATGATGCATTTCCATAATTTAAGATCAAAAGTCAGAGTCTGGCACAAAAGGAAAAAGCAATAACCTGCCCACATAAAAAAATGCATTATAAAAGCAGCAAAAAATAAATGAAGTCATAAGAAAAAAGACATTTTAATGTGTCTGTCGTAAAAATCAGCCCCTGGGACATGTAAGTGCTGGTAACTGAACAAGCACCTTTTGATTGAATGTCAGTCTCCTGAAAGAATTTCTGAAAGTCAACTGTTTATTGCACAACCAATTACATAAGCAACAAAGTGACAAAAACGAAGAGCAAAAAAAAATTGAATGCAAATGTCTCTGAGCATCTGAAGCTGAGAGCACTCAAAATACAATTCTTGAAAATATGTAGTTCCCAGCATGCTTTGTGTGGGATTGCATTAAAGAAATGGTGACAATAAAAGCTATTAAAGCTTTTTTAAGTTAAGAGAAAGACTTTTTAGAGTTCATTTATTCTGGAAATAATAATCAATAATTCTTGTTCGTTTAGTCAATGAGCTGTTACTGTGCAAATGCCAGCTCTGAGATCAGTCTCTTTTTACTTGCTTAGCTCAAATCTTACATATGAATTGTAATATAAGCCCTTGGGTAGTTAGGTTTGAACTGGGGCAGTTTGAACATTCTGATTGCACAAAAATGAAATGTTTTAAGATCTTCTGGATGAACTATAGTGACAATGTGCTTAATTTAAATTCACAACATTCGGATGAAAGCAATTTGCTCTGATTGGCTCAGAGTTAACTTTGCTCTACAGTTCAATTTGACTACATTAAGTTAAAATAACATCATTCAAATATGAAACCCAGAATCACAAATCCATACATAAGGGTCAGTTTTTGGAAATATAGAGATATATACATCATCTGAAAGCTGAATAAATAGGCTTTCTCTTGACAAGTGGTTTGGATGGAAATTATAATATTTGACTGAGATTAAAAAAGATTAGGTTCTTAGCAATGCATATTATTATTATTATTATTATTATTATTATTATTATTAAAAAATATGTTTTGATAATGTTTACTAACAGAAGGACATTTAAAATGATTCTTGTAATATCCTTGAAGATAGTTTTTAGCTAATATTCTAATAATACATTATAATATTCTCTTTTAATGTACTCTAATATTCCAATGTATTCTTAATATTCTAATGTCTATGATATGTTTTGATAAAGTATACTTAAAGATAGACACTTACAAAAATCATTAATGGAAGTTAATCTTTACTTAATAGTGTGTATTATATTATTCTAATTTTAATGTGCTAAAATAGTCTAATGTATTAGTTTTCCACTAACTATAATATTCCAATTTTACAGATTTATTTTGGTCAAGGGTCACATGTTTTTTTGAGTAAGCATCAAGCTATCACTAGTTATGTTTATGTTTGGAAGAGCTTGCATTATTTCAGTGAAAAAAATACATTTTAATAAATAGGAAGTAAAATTGAAAGTAGGACAACCAATAAAAAAATTCTGATATTCCATGACTTGGACAAAAAAAAAACCTTCTTTGACTTTTAATGTCTGGAATAGACCTTTTAAAAGTCCATGATATTCCAAAAAAATTCCATGACCGTGGGGACATTAAATAGTTTATCTCCAACATTAAATAATCTAGCAATCCAACCCACTCTTTAAAATCTCAAAACTCAGGGTTTCTATTATTACCCAGAATAGCAAAGTCCACTAAAGGAGGTCGAACATTCACATATATGGCTCCTAAAGTCTGGAACAGCTTTCAAGAAAATTCCATGACCGTGGGAACACTGAATATCCTAAATTATGTATTAAGATAGGTGGATGAAAACAGGAACTGTTACATTATGATATGATTGTGTTTGTGCTGTCCATCCAGAATTTAGCAATTCCGGCAATGCTGAATTTAATACAAAATTTAGAGGCCCTTGCATTTATTGTTTCATTGAAAAAATACATTTTAATAAATGGAAAGTCCACTAAAGGAGGTCGAGCATTCTCATATATGGCTCCCAAGGTCTGGAATAGCCGTCCAGAAAATTCCATGATTGTGGGAACTCTGAATATCCTAAAATATGTATAAAGATAGGTGGATGAAAACAGGTAGTGCTATTTTGTGAATGTTGAATTTAATGAAAGTTTAGAGGAACTTGCTTTTTTTTATAGAAAATATACATTTTAATAAATGGGAAGTAAAATTGAAAGTTAAAGCTTGTTAAGTTCCATATTGATAATAACATATTGCTCCTTACCTTTAATGCATTAAATAGTCTAGCTCCTGTTTATCTAAACAACCTTCTGTCTTGCTACAATTCAACCCCCTCTTTAAGATCTCAAAAGTCAGGGCTTCTAGTGGTCCCCAGAATAGCAAAGTCCACTAAAGGAGGTCAAGCATTCTCATATATGGCTCATAAAGTCTGAAATAGCCTTCCAAAGAATTCCTTGACTGTGGGAACCCTGGTATGCTTAAATGTGTATAAAGATAGGTGGATGAAATTTTAAGTAAAAGCCTGTTGAGTTCCATATTGATAATAAATTATTGCTTCTTATCTTTAATGCATTAAATGTTTATCTAACCAACCTTCTGTCTCACTACAATCCAACCCACTCTACTCAGGGCTTCTAATAGTACCCAGAATAGCAAAGTCCACTAAAGGAGGTCGAGCATTCTCATAGATGGCTCCTAAACTCTGGAATAGCCTTGCACAAAATTTCATAATGGTGGGAACCCTGGATATGTTTAAATGTGCGTAAAATAGGTGGATGGAAACATAGCTACTGTTATATATGATCAGATTTTTCCCACCTTCAGCGTGTATCCTTGTTCACAGTGGAACGAGACCACATCACCCACGAAGTAGCGGTCGCCCACTTTCACACCATTGCCGGGGGTCTGTGGCTCTGGGCAGGAGTCCAAACCTATTGCTTAGGACACAGGAAAGTCTCTTCATTTGCCAGGATATGAATGTTCTCCAACACAAATGGAAATTGATTCCCGTTTACAGTGTGAGATGCAAAAGAGCCCCGGCAGACAAATGAGTCATGACAAACACTGCTCTTCATAAATCATACACTTCTAGTCATTTGTCAGACGCTTGTGGCAGGGATTGACAAACTTTTATTTTTTTCAGTCGAGCCTCTGAAGTCATATTTACAGTCATTTCTCGCAGTCTGATTAGAAAAATGACAAATAAAAAAGACTAATATCATTTTAAATTAAATTAAATTAAATTAAATTAAATTAAATTAAATTAAATTAAATTAAATTAAATTAAATTAAATTAAATTAAATTAAATTAAATAGTCCGTTAAAAAAATAAAAACGACCGTTCATATAATTTACATCTTGCAATTTAAATTTTACTTTCAGTATCGTGGAAGAAAATTCTAAATTGTGAGAAAAAAAACCTCAAAAGACAAAAATTAAAGGAAAATAATAATAATATTTTTTTTTAATCTCACAATTTTGACTTGAAATTCTCCTAAAGTCTGATTAGAAAAAAAGACAATCGCTGATTTATAAGGTATATCCTCAAAACTGCAATAAAAACAGCTTGTAACAAAATTGTGCTACATAAACACATATAAATGCCATGTTTATGTTGTATCTGTATGTATATTTTGAGTGTTGTTGTCAGTGCATTGGTCAACTGTTCTCATACCTGTGTACTCCAGATGAAATCCAGCCCCAGAAACACTCATGTCAGTCTGAAAGGTGAGGTACAGGTTGTTGGATGTGGTGTTCAGCAGGGGTGGAATGGTGGTCCCTAAAGGGATTTGCATTAAATATAATGTTAGTTTTCATGACAGACATTAGAGCACATTGTTCCCTACAGCTCCAGCTGAGACTGTGACATCCCCACCATACAGATGTCATTCAGCTCTGACACACTGTCAGTGGCTCGCTAGCTTTACTGATGGGCAGCTGGCACTGCTAAACTCAGCTCCACTAAAATACTACAGTAAAAGTACTTGATTACTGTATTTGCAGCTAATCGAAGGAGGAAAAAAAATTAAAAGGGGCTTATAATACTGACCCTAGCATTATTTATTTATTTATATGTTTTTATTTAAATGTATTTTTATTATTATTATTATTATTATTATTATTATTATTATTATTTTAAAAAAAAAAAAAAAAGATATATATATATATATATATATATACATAAAATGTTCTCCGTTTGTAAAATACATTCTAGGAAATATTTGAGAAATAATTAAATTTTCACAAAGGCCTATTGACTTCGCCTTCAACTGTATGAAAAAAAATATATATATATATATATATTTCATTAAAATATTTCAAATTTGGGGGAAGTGTTATCAGAGTAATTAACAGCACTCGTCCAGCCTCTCTTAACCCTTGACCCTTGTGTATTACTCCGCCCACATACAGCGACAAGCAGAGGACACTCTACATTTATAAATATTGCTGCTGTTGGGCAACATAATTGTAGCCTACTTTTGAGATTCATTTAGTAGAGAATGTAGTTATTTAGATTGCAACTTTGCAGGATAGTGCCTATTTTTAAATATTTATAATTTCAGAGAGACAGCGCATTGGAGGCCATTTGCCTGTCACAGAGCAAGGACGGTTGACGATGTTCATCCACAAGATGGTGATAGAGACCACATAATAGGCCTTGGGCCTTAATTTTTTCTAACTTCAGCTGACTAAATCATTATTAAACAAGTACATGACTTTCTAAGTTGATCTCTCTCTTTTGTATATTGCAGTGCTGTATTTATACCATAGTAATATTGTGATCTCCCGACAAGAAAGAAATATTGGGAAATTGCTGTAGACGGATGATATTTCATGCCGTTCAGCATTATAATCTTAAAATGTGAGCATAATCACGTTTTGTCATCATTTTAGACATCACGCTAGAGACTCATTCAAATACTAGCTCTAAAGTGACGTTGGTGAATTAGTAACGGTTTCAGCTGTTCTGACATCAGCTGCAAATGTGAATGAATGGTGGAAGTAGTTCTTCTTACAAAAAGGTTTTGAGACTCTGCGTGTTAAATTTTGTCCTTTTTTATACACATGATTATGCGGTGCGATGTGGCTGTATATCGTCACTGGTGGGACACTAAGCACGCCTACCACCAGTGCCGATATACAGCCACATCACACTGCTACTCGTGTGTTATTGCTCATATATATATATATATTATATATATATATATATATATATATATATATATATATATATATAAATATATATATATATATATATATATATATATATATATATATATATATATATATATATATATATATATATATATATATATATATATAGGTATGTATGTATATACAGTTAAAGTCATATATACAGTTGAAGTCAGAAGTATTAGCCCCCTGAATTATTAGCCGTTTATTTTTTCCCAAATTTCTGTTTAACGGAGAGAAGATTTGTTAATAACTAATTTCTAAAAACTGATTTATTTTATCTTTGCCATGAAGACAGTAAATAATATTTGACTAGATATTTTTCAAGACACTTCTACACAACTTAAAGTGACATTTAAAGGCTTAACTAGGTTAATTAGGTTAACTAGGCAAGGGTAGGGTAGTTAGGGTAATTAGCCAAGTTATAAGGCAAAAGATGGTTTGTTCTGTAGACAATCGAAAAAAATATAGCTTAAAGGAGCTAATAATTTTGACTGCTTTTATTCAAGCCGAAATAAAACAAATAAGACTTTCTCCAGGAAAAAAATATTATCAGACATACTGTGAAAATTTCCTTGCTCTGTTAAATATCATTTGGGAAATATTTAAAAAAGAAAAAAAAATCTGCTGTAAATTCAGCAGACTTCAACTGTATATATATTATTATTATTAGTAGTAGTAGTAGAAGTATTAGTAGTAGTAGTAGTATTTTTATAATAATAATTCATTTTATTTATGAGGCACTTTTCTCACAACCCAAAGTGCTATATGTTATCGTTTATTCCGCCACATACTTGTACACTAAGCCAAACATATGCATGCAGAAATCTGTTTTTCACTATTTTTTTTTTTTTTACTCTCCTGGCTTCACCCAATCACAGTGAAATCACAAGAATAATCAGACGTATTGCAGTTTTCTGTGCTGACCCCCATCCACTGGATCCTCAATGATGTGTTATTTGTGGATGTTCAGTGCTAAAGAGGTTGTGATGGATAGAGTCAGGCATTACTTTTACTGCTTTAAGCGGGTGGGGAATTCAGGTGGACACACACATACACGCACACACACACACTGTTTGTAAGCATATTTTGTCTTCACCTTCTTTATGCATGAGGCATCACCACCCCATAACTTGCTTTAATCTTTCATTTGTCCTGCCGAGCAGATTAAACGTCAAGCTGTCAACAATACTTAATGCTTTGTCTGGCGGCCGGTAAGGTCAGCAGCATATTTATTTAGCTTTGTGCGAGTGATGTGTGGATATATAGTGGCAAATAATTAAAATCTGTCTTTCAATACTGAGGACCTTCCGGGGGAAGTGTACGAGAGTTACAGTGATATCATCTGGGGGTTCAACATATACGAAGAGTACACTGCAGAAAATAAATAAATAAAAATAAATAAAATTGAACAAAAGGGTATGCATTATTTTTTTAAAGTAAAAATGATAAGCCCCTTTTGTGAAATTTTAATTCAATTTATATTTATTAATTTAACAGGGACAATGCTCATTAATAAACAGTAAGACTGTAAATAAGCCAGAGTTAGCCACGGGGGCTAATTTTCATCTGTTGCCCAGATATTGAATATATGAATATATATATATATATATATATATATATATATATATATATATATATATATATATATATATATATATATATATATATATATATATATATATATATATATGAATATATATATATATATATATATATATGAATATATATATATATATATATATGTGTGTGTGTGTGTGTATGGTGTGTGTGTGTGTACATACAAACATATGTTTTTTTTTTGTTTTTTTTTAAATAAAGTGCTGTTTAACGGATAGTAATATGGTGATAATGATGATATCAAGTTAGTGGACAACAGTGGTTTGTTTCTATAGACAAATAAAAAAAATCTTAAGGGGAGTAATAATATTGACTTTATTGTTTTTGTTTAACTACTTTTATTTCAGCCAAACTAAAATAAATGTGACTTTCCCCAGAAGAAAAAAATAACATTATAGGAAATACTGCTCTTTTAAAAGTTTCAAATCTCTATTAAAAAAAAACTCTATTAAAAATCTTTGCAAAAGAATCCAAATATCACAGGAGGGCGAAAAACAAAAACAAAGCAAAATAAAAATTAAAACAAAATTAAACAAAACAATATTAAATGATTTAAAACTAAACAACAAAAACACTAAACAAAAAATAAAACACGAAACAAAACAGCAAAAAACTAAACAAAAAACAAAACACTAAACAAAACAAAACAAAATTAAACAAAACAAAATATAAAAAATAAAACAAAACAATATTAAATGATTTTAAACAAAACAACAAAAACACTAAAACATAAAATAAAACACGAAACAAAACAGCAAAAAAATAAACAAAAAAACAAAACAAAACAAAATTAAACAAAAAGCAAAACACGAAAAAAAACAAAATTAAATTAAACAAAACAAAAAATACAAAATAAAACAAAACAATATTAAATGGTTTTAAACAAAACAGCAAAAACACTAAACAAAAAATAAAACACGAAACAAAACAAAACAGCAAAAAACTTAACAAAAAACAAAACACGAAACAAAACAAAATTAAACAAAAAACAAAACAAACAAAAAACAAAATAAAACAATAATAAATGAAATAAAATGAAACAACAAAAAAACGTTTATAAAAAATAATAAAAACAAAAATAAAACAAAACAATAAAAGCTTGAAGGAAAAAAATCTGAAAATAATTGAAATCAGCTGTGACTGATGGATTGTGATATGATCATCTTCTTCCTCAGCAGGAAACTCTGAGTCTCAGGTTTACTCCTGCTGCTTATGAAGCTGTTGATCCATGATATCCCATGACAGCTCAAATATTGATGCGCTTTGGATGACAAAACAAATCTCTAGATGAAAGCCAGGCGGCATGGGCTTACAAAAAAAAAAAAGTCTTATTTGGCAAACATGATTCCTTGAGTTTCTTCTGACTGACTGGAGTGTGTTAAAGTACAGCAGGGATGACGAAGCGATGCTTGTATTTGCAGAATATATTAAAGTCAACACGCCGTGCTGAGGTTATTTAGAAAACAATATCACATTTAGAGAGAAAAACAGATGGGTTTCATCTTACCAGAATAGCTCCCAAGTCTCGGTGCGTTGCTGTCGATGCCGTCGTAAAAGTCCAGCGAGTCCCAGTTGTGTTCCGTGGAAAACGTCACAACTGTGATCTACATAAAGAAAAGGATTAAGAAGAAAGAGATATTAAGAATATTGGAATCAAGACGATTAAAAGAAATGACTCACCTTTGTTCAAACTTGTATTACATTGTTTTGTATAAAATAAACCGTTTTTGCTATGCTATGCTTTGTTACGTTACGTTACGTTGTGTGTTGTTTTGTGTTATGTTACAATACATTATGTTATGTAATGTTTTGTTACATCACAATACAGTACAATGTGTTGTGTTATGCTAAGTTACATTAAGTTGCGTGTTATGTTGCGTTACGTTACATTACGTTGTGTGTTGTTATTATGTAATATTGTTACGATGTGTGTTGTTAAGTTGTGTTACGTTGCGTTATGTTATGTTACATTGTGTTATGCTATGTTGTGTTGCGTTATGTTGTTGTCATGTTATGTTACATGTCATTACGTTACGTGCTATTGTTATATTGTGTGCTGTATTGTGTTATGTTAAGTTGCACTGTGTTGTGTGTTATATTACCTTATGCGATGGTACGGTATGTTATGTTGCTGTTACGTTACGTTGTGTCACATTGCATATTCTTGTTAAGTTACGTTACCTTACTTTGTGTGTTGTTATGTTATGTGCTATGTTATATTATGTTACGTTGCACTGTGTGTTATGTTATGTTACGTATTGTTGTTATGTTTATTACATTATGTTGTGTTACATTGCATTGCATGTTCTAGTTATGTTACATGACATTACACTACATTGTGTGTTGTTTTATGTTGTTGTTATGTTACATTATGATAAGCTACACTATGTTACGTTTATTAGGTTATGTTGTGTATGTTATGTTACTCTATAGTATGGTATGTTACGTTATGTTAAGTTGCGCTGCATTGCATGTTCTTGCTATGTTATGTTATTTTGTGTTATATTGTGTGTTAAGTTATGTTGTGTGTTGTCATGTTAGGCTATGTTATGCTACATTGCTTTGTTTTGTTGTTACATAACGTTAAGTTACACTGTGTGATGTTGTGTGTAGTGTTGTGTATTGTTACTTAACGTTATTTTATGAAACTATGCGACACAATTCAAAAACCAAGTCTATTTCTCAGAGTCACATAAAAAAGTTTTGTTATTCTTTAATATTATAAAAAAAATCTAAGTTATACAAAGTAAATTTTTATATTATAATATATACCTGATAAAAAACCTGAAAAATCATGTACATCAGTATTCACAGCCTTTGTTGTGAAGGTCTAAATTGAGCTCAGCTACAGTACATTTCGTTTTCACCGATCATTCTTGAGATGTTTCAGCAGCTTAATTGGAGTTCACCTGTGGTAAATTCAGTTGATTGGACATGATTTGAAAAGGCATACACCTGTCTATATAAGGTCTCAGAGTTGACAGTGCATGTCAAAGCACAAACCAAGCATGAAGACAAAGGAATTGCCTGTAGACCTCCGAGACATGATTGTCTTGAGGCACAAGGCTGGGGAAGGTTACAGAAAAATTTCTGCTGCTCTGAAAGTTGAGCACAGTGGCCTCCATCATCTGTAAATGGAAGATGTTTGAACCACCAGGACTCTTCCTAGAGCTGGCCGGCCATCTAGCATGGTGGTGGCAGCACCATGCTGTGTGGATTTTTTACAGCAGCAGGAACTGGAAGACTAGTCAGGATAGAGGGAAAGATGAATGCAGTAAAGTACAGAGACATCCTGAATGAAAAACTGCTTCAGAGTGCTCTTGACCTCAGACTGGGGCGACGGTTCATCTTCCAGCAGGACAATGACCCAAAGCACACCACTAAAATATTAATGGAGTGGATTCACAACAACTCAGTGAATGTCCTTGAGTGGCCCAGCCAGAGCCCAGATCAAAACCCTATTGAATATCTTTGGAGAGATCTGAAAATGGCTGTCGCTTCCCATCCAACCTGATAGAGCTTGAGAGGTACTATAAAGAGGAATGGGCAAAAATTTCCAAAGACAGGTGTGCCAAGCTTGTGGCATCATATTCAAAAAGACTTGAGGCTGTAATTGCTGCCAACGGTGCATCAACAAAGTATTGAGCAAAGGCTGTGAATACTTCTGTACATGTGATTCTGTTCAGGTTTATTATTTATCATTATGGGGTATTGTGTGTAGAATGTTGAGGAAATAAAATAACTGAATCCATTTTGGAATAAGGCTGTAACATTAAAAAACTGTGGAAAAAGTGAAGCGCTATCAATACTTTTCGGATGCACTGTAGATAGAGATTGGAAGTGCCAAATATAAATATAGTCTCAGAAACCTTTAAGGGAAGCAGAAATCACGGTTGAACATCAAAGCCTGTGTTTTCCATCAAACAGCAACATGACTAATGCTAAAGAAACATTTGGTCCGGTGTTTGCACCATGTGTTTGGCTGATGAATCATATTTCAGCTGTTCTTTCTGTATTCTCCTATTCAGTTTATGTTATGATAATCATTCTGCATATTGTTTAGCTTATGCAGTATCATGATAAACAATTCTGCTGTTGTGTATGCTCACCCTTGCTTTTGACGTACAGTGTAAAAGCTAAAGTAAAACAGTGGTAACAGTGAATACGTTTACATGGACACCAATAATTTGATTTTAATATGATTAAGACAATACTCTGATTAAGAGTCTACCATGTAAACAGCGATTTTTGATTACCTTAATCCAACTAAACTCATAATCGAACTAAACAGAAGTGGAATTAAGACATGTGGAGTATTTTAGTCGCATTATTAAAGTGCAACACAGACATGTAAACACCGCAATCAAACTATTTCCATTGTGTAGGATTTTCGCCGCATTTTGCAAAAGGATAGTGTAAATACACATGACTGTTTGACTCTATTCTCTGCACCTATCGAGTGAGTGAAGGACCACAGACACACACATCACGAAATGCAAAGGTTTTTTTTTTTTCCATACAGCGTGCGCTATCAAATTCTATTAAAACTACACTCTTCCAGCAGTTCATACTCACATCCAATATCGCATTTGTCATGTGGGGCACGCATGAAATGTTCCTGAATGAAAGTGAAAGTGCCAAACTACAGTTAAAGTCAACAAATTAAATATGAAACACCTGAATTTACATGAAGGAAACATAGACAGTGTAGTGACGCAATGACATTAATAGAATTGTGTGCTATAACATGTAAAACGGGATCATAGAAGGAACATTCAAAAAGCAACTTAGGTAAACACCTTAATCAAAATATTGTCTTATTCAGATTAAGGCAAATAATTTGATAACTGATGTCCATGTAAATATAGTCAGTGTAAAATCTGAAGTAGACGAATCAATCAATCAATCAATCAATCAATCAATCAATCAATCAATCAATCAATCAATGGTTATCTTTCTTAGTGTTTTTGTCTTGTTTCTAGTCCAAATAACTTAATATTCTTAAATCCATTAAGTCAGTGTTTCCCAACCCTTTTCCTGGAGGCACACCAACAGTACATATTTTAGATGTCTCCCTTACCAGACTAATTAACTTCAGGTTTTGGAGTCTCTTCTTATGTTCTAATTAGGTGATTCAGGTGTGTTTGATTAGGGAGACAATGAAAATGTGTACTATTGGTGTGCCTTCAGGAACAGGGTTGGGAAACACTGCATTATGTAAAGACTAAAAAAAAGTGAGTGAATTGGGTAAATAGTGAATAAATAGTAGAGCTGCACGATTCTGGCTAAAATGAGAATCACAATTTTTTTTTTTTGCTTAAAATAAAGATCACGATTTTCTCACGATTCTGTAGATGTAAAATAAAGTTATATGAGTCGGCTATTATTATTATTTCTCAAACATATGGAAAAAAAAAACTATATTAATATGTAGGTCTAGTGTTTATTCTCATGCTCAACACTTTGTGTTCGCTAAGAAAGAAAAAACAAATCAAATGCTCATAATCATAACTCTATAATGCTATTTGATTATTTAAATGTTGTGCACGCTTTCGGTTTCATTTTCACTGTAGTATAGCACGCGGTACCCTTAGCGCAACCAGTAGAACTAGAACACACTCTCGGATATTAAAATGCACTCGAGCGCTAAATGACTGAAAATTACGTTCCAACACCGCGAGGTGCAGCGCACTGCCTTTCTGTTGACAAGAAATAAAGGAGCGCCGTGTGCTTTTTTTATGTCGTAAGCCAACGACTGAATCAGCTGGGTATTTTGCGAGTGTTACTGTTGAGTGTTACAGACATCCCAAGTCTCGCGGAAGTTTCAGGAGTCTCCCGCAAATGAATAGAGACCCGCAAACGAATGATAATCACCCGGAAATCACGCGTCTCCCTCCCGGTCCTCATGTAAGTTGCGCACCCTTTTCAGCCCTCACCACCGGATCCCTCCTCACACGTCGTCCCCATCGAATAGGGGGTCGAATCGAGATTGCGATCTTTTTTTGATTAATCGTGCAGCTCTAATAAATAGTGAGTATTTTTATTTTATTCTGTATAACCGATTAATTAAACTATTAAACAAAACTAAATATTTTTCTCTTTTTTTTTTTTTGTTAATGACATTCAGTGAACGGACAAAGATATAATATTCAGAAGCTCAATAATAATAAGGCAAAGTAGATAATGGCAGGATTCCCCTGATAAAATGTGTATCTCCTGGCATTAAGTAAAGCGTTAAATAACCAAACACAACCACAATAAAAAGTGAGTGCATTGGGTAAATAGTTGATAAATAGTGAGTATTTATTATTTGATTTTATATAAATGTGTATTAAACAATCAACTATTAAACAAAACTATATGTTTTTTTCTTTTTTTGTTAATCGCGTCGCAGTGAACGGACAAAATATAATATTTAGAAGCTCAATAATAAGGCAAAGTAGATAATGAAGGGATTCCCTTGATTAAATTTGTATCTCCGGGAATTAGGAAAAGCATTAAGTAACCAAACACAGCTAATGAAAAGGGAGTGAATTTGGTAAATAGTAAATAAATAGTGAGTATTTTTATTTTATGTTGTATAAACGATCAATGGATGCACGGTGGCACAGTAGGTAGTGCTGTCGCCTCCCAGCAAGAAGGTTGTTGGTTCGAGCCTCAGCTGGGTCAGTTGGCGTTTCTGTGTAGAGTTTGCATGTTCTCCCTGTGTTTGCGTGGGTTTCCCAATTCACCAATAGCGCAAGTCTTTGGACTGTGGGGGAAACCGAAGCATCCGGGTTTCCCCCACAGTCCAAAGACATGTGCTATTGGTGAATTGGGTAGGCTAAATTGTTTGTAGTGTATGTGTTTGAATGAGAGCGTATGGATGATTCCTAGTGATTGGTTGGAGCTGGAAGGGCATCCGCTGCGTAAAACATATGCTGGATAAGTTGGTGGTTCATTCTGCTGTGGTGACCCCAGATTAATAAAGCCGAAAATAAAATGAATGAATGAGTAAATAAAAGAATAAACTATCAATTAAATAATCAATTAACAAACACAACTATCTTTTTTTCCTTTTTGTAAATGGCATTGCAGTGAATGGACAATTATATAATATTCAGAAGCTCAATAATAAGGCAAAGTAGATAATGGCAGGATTCCCTTGATGTAACGTGTATCTCCTGACATTAACTAAAGCATTAAGTAACCAAACACAGCTTTGGATCTAATAAAAAGTGAGTAAAATGGGTAAATAATGGATGAATAGTGAGAATTTATATTTTATTTTGTATAAACAATGAACTAAACTATCAACTATTAAACAAAACTATGCTTTTTTGTTAATGTCATAGCAGTGAATGGACAAATAATGTAATATTCAGAAGCTCAATGATAAGGCAAAGTAGATAATGAGGGGATTCCCTTGATAAAATTTGTATCTCCTAGCAAGCGTTAAGTAACCAAACGCAACTAATCATGATTTTAAATTTTTTTAGGAAGATATATATTTTATTTTTTATTATAAATTTTTTTTCTGGTCTCACTTGTATTCCGGTTCCCTCCGGCACAAAGACCTTCCAGACGCAGTTGAGGTGGTTGTCATAGGGATCAGGGTAACCCGGAGACAGGATGGTGCCTCGCCGCGTGGTCAAAACTCCTCCACACGCAACTGAAGAACAGAGATCAGAAAACACACACACTCATCACATACACTCAACTAAATAAACCATAACCAACAAAAGCCAGTAAACAAGACCTGTCTGAGACTAAATATAAGTCTAAAATAAGTAACTGGAGGAAAGTAATGTACAAACTAAAACAGACAAACAAAATATCTAAATGAAAAAAATCGACAATTCATGTAAAAACTAAAAGAACTAAACTAAAGTAAGAGGAAAAAAGTCAACCCAGGCTCATTCTGAAAACGTACCCCTATATACATTTCTGGAGAGCATCAAATACGTCCTAGGTGGTACATTTTTTTGCAGTTTTGGTTTTTGAGAAACCACTAGAGGACGCTGTGTGCGTTCTTTGAGATCTCAAATTTCTCTTGCTAGTGCCATTAGTGCCTGCTGTTCTTGCGTAAATCCACCAGAGGCTGCTGTCGACTGACCGACCAACTGACCCACCCTCCTCCTTCCCTAAACCCAACTAATAGTGTTTTTAAAAGGACTGATTGACTGGTAGCTGTTGCAACGCCGTCCATATGGAGGTAAGTGGTTAGCTGGTAAGTGCAAAAAGGAGCGCGTAAAACCGCACTGTAGCATTCGTTTTAAAGATGAAATGCAGCCATACACACTTCTGGCTACATAATTTGCGATCTCCAGAAATGTATATAGGGCGATGTTTTCAGAATGAAATAAAGTACACTATAAAATTAAATATCATTATAAAATAATTGCAAAACGTAATAAAACAAATAAAATTTGATTAAATATAAAGTAATACAACGTAATAAAAAATACCAAATTAAATTGTGTAAAAATACTTTTGTTCGAAAAACAAAAGCATATTAATATAAAAATAAAAAAGGCAAAATGAAATGAAACATCTTAAAATGTCAGATAAAGTGATCATGCTGAAAAATAAATGAGACAAAATATGTAAAAACTAATAGAAGTTAAAACAGTCACAAGAAAAAAATACACATAAAACAAAAAAGTTCACTGTTAAAATAATTACATATGACATATAAATGTCATTATAAAATAATTGAAATAAATTAATAAAATACAATTAATGTTAATTAAATAGAAAGTATTATTATTATTATTTATTTATTTAAATAATGGCAAAAAACACATCAAAACTAAACAAAAACTAAAAAGGCCAGATTAAATTAAGTAAAATATTTAATAATTAAAAAATACACTTCATTTTAAAAACAAAACAGATAATCAATAAAAACTGTCAAATTAACCATTCAAATTTGTTTAAAAACATTTATCAATTCAAAAATTATATTAAAATAAAATAAATACAAATTTAACAAAATTAAATAAAACAAATACAATAAAATACAGTTTAAAAATACAAGACTACACTCAAAAGATTGAGTCAACTAAATTGTGGCCAAGACACAAAATATGAGAAAATAACGTTCACATTTCAAACAAATAAAAATAAACATTTGCCAAAAGGTAAGATTAAAACAACATGAAACAGTTCACAATCAATTTGCCAGTTTCTAGTACAGATTTAACCTGAAAATCTCATTGAATACTTGCTTTACAGTCATAAGAAATATATTCACAACAAGCTTGAAATCTCTACTTTTAAACTACTCTTAAAAACAAAAGTTTTCTGGTTTTGTAATCAGTATGAAATGAACACGAGGTACAGTCCGTCCTGTGAAACGCACATCACATGACAGCAACTACTCAAATGCCCACAAACTCATAAACAAAGAGTCGCTGTAATTTCACCATCAAGACCAAGTTGTGAATTACTTTAGAAGAGCAGCACGATCTGACGATCAATATCCAGAGGATGATAATGAGTAGAATGGCCATAAACAGGGTTTCTACAGGTTTTATCAAGTCAAATTTAAGACTTTTAAAGACTTTTTAAGACCATTTCAAGACCATAATGAATTAAAATTCAGACTTACACAAGGCTAAACGCTAAAGATGTATTTAATGGCGAAGTTAAAACCTTAAAAAAACATTCAAAACAAACGTTATTGAAAGCAAGATAATTAAACCATATTAATGAGTAAATAGAGGTAATAAATAAATGTTTCTTACAACTTTTATTGAAATTTATTGTTGGCCCAATTGGATACAGCTTTACATGGAAAATAGGAAAGTTAAGACCCGTTTAAAATGATTTAAGACCTACAACACAATATTTTAGTGTATTTAAGTCTTTTTAAGGCCTAAAATTTGGGTTTTGAAATTTAAGACATTTTAGGACTTTTTAAGACCCAACAGATACCCTAATAAATGAGGTTAGTGTCGTGATCTTGTTTCTTTCGTGTGTGAATTAGCTCAGGCAATCTGAAAAAATTCAGATTTTATTTGATTCGAATGTTTAGAAGCAAAACTTATGAGACAAAAACGTTTGGAGAATTTGATGTTTCCCCATTCAGACAGAATGTCCAAGCATACTGCTCGAGAGACGTTTCAAAGATGGCTGCCGTGGAAAATGACATACCTTAAAGAGACTTTGCTTACAGCCTTTATAATCCATCCTGAAATGAGTTTTATTCCAAAATAAAATCAAATAAAAATACTACAATCAAACGCATGTCTATAATGCCGCTCATGCTGAAATATCCAGCCAACAATCATCTTTCCTGAACTCCTGCGGGACCTCATCACCAGGTACAGATCTGAAGCGCCACACATTAATGTTAATACATGTCACAGTGTCTGCTTTAATCTGACACAGACACATCATGGAGCACTTATATATTAAAAAACGAGGCCCTAATGCACTTCGTCCTGGGAAATCGAATGACTTTTTTCCAGATCCAGCTGTCCTGTATGGGGTGTCTGCGGCCACAGCTCTCCAAGACCTTCATCTTTTATATCGGCTTCATCCGGCTCTGCTTAAACCGCATTATGCATTCATCATTTTCAATTATTCAGCTTCGTGCTCCTTCTATTTGAAGTTTCCTCCCATGTTTCAGGGAGTCCTTTGAGCAGCGAGAAACTCTTATCTTCTGAAGAGTCGTCGAGCTTAAGTGCAACCATAATGATATACTTTTTTGGTGGCTGTTAGACGACAGAAACTAATTCAACATATGTAAAATCACACACTTTGGTGTGGATAAACAGAACTGGCTATACCACAACGTTCTAAGCTAAATCATTTAAATTCCCATGTTATTATATGTAATGTAGGTCTTATGTTGGTGTCATAAGCCCAAAATACCTCACAGATCACTTTCCATAAGATTTTTTTAAAATGCAACTGTCCGCCCCTTCTCTGTATATTTACAGCATGTGCCTCAGATACTCTCAACACAAAACATATGCTTCGTTTTATTATGTTTATCATGCTCACTAGACTCTGGAGTTCTTAATTATCAAAAACATCATCAAAAAAAGATGTTTGCTATTACTTTAAACCCAACTTTATTGGGGGGAAACTCATTTTACAGCTCCCTCAGTGTGAAACTGTTGAGTTTTACCATTTTTTAATCCATTCAGCAGATCTCGGGGTCTGTCGGGAGAACTTATAGCTTCTCTTAGCATAAATCATTGAATCGGATTAGACCATTAGCATGATTCATTCATTCATTTTCCTTCGGCTTTGTCTCTTTATTCATTAGGAGTTGCCACAGCGAAATGAACAGTCAACTTATCTAGTATAGGTTTTATATGTACTGATGCCCTTCCAGCTGCAACCCAGTACTGGGAAACATCCATACACACTCATACACTGCGGCCAATTTAGTTTATTCAGTTCAGCTGTAGGCAATGTCTTTGGACTGTGGAGGAAACCGTAACACCCAGAGGAAACACACGCCAACACGGGGAGAACATGCAAACTCTTTTATATATATATATTATAATAAACATATATAGCAGATGGTCAAGACAATCTGCTGCAGATCAAGCGGAGCATCAGAATGGGGAAGAAAGCTGATTTAAGTTCTGTGGGCGGATATGCCTCATTGATGCCACAGGTCAGAGGAGAATGGCCAGACTGGTTCAAGCTGATAGAAAGGCAACAGTAACTCAAATAACCACTTGTTACAACCAAGGTATGCAGAAGAGCATCACTGAACTCACAACACGTCCAACCTTGAGGCTGATGGGCTACAGCAGCAAAAGACCACACCGGGTGCCACTTCTGTCAGCTAAGAACAGGACAACACCACAGACTACCTGAGTATTGTAGCTGACCATGTCCATCTCTTCATGACCACAGTGTACCTATCGTCTCATGTCTACGTCCAGCAGGATAACGCACCATGTCATAAAGCGTGAATCATCTGTGACTGGTTTCTTGAACATGACAATGAGTCCACTGTACTCAAATGGCCTCCACACTCACCAGCACTCAATCTAGCTAAAGCTTATATAATAGAATATATATATAATGTAAAATATATATATATATATATATTTTTTTTTTTTTTTTTTTTTTTTTCTTTTTGAATATTTTTGATCTTTTTTCTATAAAGCTTCCAAACATTCCTAAAACGAGAAAAACATATTTATGAGGCTGGATTGATATTAAGTTGTTTACCTCATCCAACATTGGCAGCATGTTTTATCTTGTTCTAAGAAATCATATTTTGTCAAATGTATGCTTAAAAATGAAGACAGGCTAAGAAAAACACACCTCATTCAAAATGTATTCTCTGAAAACAACCTGCATTTGGAGTTCCAAGAAAACGCATCTTGATTAAAAGCAGCTTTGGCATGTTTACTTCCAAGCCTGAAAAAAATATTGATTAAGAAAATGCTTTATTGCACTAGATACAGTTATGCCTTCATAAGAGTTTGCATAACCTTTCCATCCTGAGCCAGAAACAAAGATCCAAGGACTCATAACGTATATGTTAAATTACCACCGCTCTATGTTCATAATTACTGCATTGTGTTTTCTAATAGAGCAGAACCATGTCATTCTAAATGACTTTAATTTTCCATTTTCATTACCGCTATGCTAAAACATTCAAAGCATACGAGAACAAAAAGCTGGAGGGGAAAAAAAAACACTGGAATGAATTGAAAGGACGAGGAATGAATCTTCTGGCAAGCCTGACATTCTTTGTCACCTTTGCAAGGGCTCAGTAGAGCAATTTTTATTTGCTTGTTGAGGCTCCGCCAGACATTGTGCTCAGCACCTTTTGTGTAGCTATCAATAAGCGAGAATCCTCTCTGGATGTTAACTACCGCAAGGGCGTTCTGTCTTCACAGGCAGTATCTGACGCTATCTGTCAAAGGCACCGGGGCGATCTACAGGCCCGAGTCAATCACTTTGTTTTCAATCGCCAGGTGCACCTCCAGGCGGCACGTCGACGCTTTTGTACCACGCTAAAAAAAAACGCCACTTATCTGTGTGCTTTTACCCTTTTCCCTTCTAAGTCTCCATACTGTTGTCTGGAAGAAGAGCTTTCTGTGGTTAAATCAGCCCAATCGTGTGATTGAAGAAGAAAGGTGGCAGATAAAAACTAAAAGGGGGTTTTCACAGTGAAGGATCTTTTTCTGGTTCATCAAAGTACCCTAAAGTGGAGAAAAAACATCTGAATCAAACAAAATCTGCATATTTTATTAGGTTATTAGGTATTAGGTTACCAGAGCTAATGTGCATGTGCACTCATAAGGAACAAGATCACAACACTAATCTCATTTATGGTCATTCTACACATTCTCTGAATTAGGGGTGGGCGATATGACCTAAAATTAATATCACGGTATTTTTCATCTTTTGAACGGTGACGGTATAATATCATGGTATTACTTTCAATAGCAAAATAATATACATCTCAAGGAAGAACGGACAAAAGAAAGTCTCACTTCTATCACTCTTTAAAAGTTTCGGTTTGGGTCATTGTAAATGCTCAGTCTCGTTATGAGCTGATCTTCATTTCTCTGTGTTGGTGGAATAAAGCAGGCGAGTCAGCCGCACCAATTTATGAGCAGACAGAGCAGGATTCTCGCGATGACCACCAGCGCAATTCCACTCTTTGTTATGAGCCGTAGTTTCAGTGTAAACTTAGTAAAGGTGAGTTTCTTTGGCAATGATGTGTACAGTGTTAGATTTTATATTTAGCGGACATTTGCGCTGAACACGCGGTGAATGCAACGCATAGAGATTCGGGCACCTTCTCCGAAAACACTCGATTGATCTCAGCTGGCGGATCAACATTTACCTCATGTCATGATCGCTGTCATCTGCGCCATTATTATTATTATAACTTTAGGTGAGGTTTGCAAACCTGTGCACTTTTCACTCTTCAGCCGTTTGCATTTCCTGCAGTAACAAAAGCTCCCTGTTATCTGACAGCGTTGAGTGACTGACAGCTAATATGAACCAATGCAGCAGGGTAGAGCGATTCAGCAAGTTTTTAGAGAAAATCAGAGAAAATTTTAAAGAAAATTTTAGAGAAAATAACAGAGCGGCAATTGATTCTGACCAATACTTTGGCCGCAGATGTTCCGGGTACCCTTCAGCCAACTTAATAAATGATTTAATCACCCAACAATGGGGCTTTACAGGATTTTCAGCGGTCAAGACACACACAAAAAAAAATTCAAGACTCTTTGAATGACTTCTTTACATGGTCATGTGCTCACCGTGGGCACATCCTGCCAGATGTATAATTTCGTAGAGACAAAAAGAAATGAATGCATACAAATGAAAGACAATCTCTTAAAATGTTAGAACTAAGGCAGATCTTTGAACAATATGCCATAGTTTTCCTCATATGCTGTGTTATTCCAACCAACCAGATTAATCAATGTGTTGTTTTAACACTTACAGCAGATTAAAATGCTCTGTATGTGTCTGGTATTGACTGAAAGCTAGTGACATTTGCAATACATTGGTGTACATGAAAAATGAAGTACAAACAGTATTTGTCTTGTAACATTTTATGTAAGATAGTTTCAATTTTGCAAGAGATTTTACCACGTGAAATCAACATGCAGTGATTGACCCTTACTAAGATGGTACAGGGCATGGCCCCGCCCTTCTTGGCAACTGCTCATTGAAAGACAGTGCCATGGGGATGGACCTATATTTTACAGTCTATGGGATGGACAAAACCAGGTCACTTAAAAACACCCTGCAACAAAGAAACGTTTCTTTTTGCATTAGCTGGCTCGCGCTCGCTGTTGCTATCTGTCCCCCCCTTTCGCCTGCTCAGACACCGCGCTGCCATGCGATTGGGTCACCACGAACTTTCCACGCAAACCTCTTAAAGAGCCCATATTATGGGTTTTTGAAAATGCCCTTCCATGTAGTGTGTAACACAGCTCTAAGTGAAGTGAAATATCCAGCTAAGGCTTAAATCTGTAAGTGTACAGTGTTTAAAACTATTGATTCATCTATAAAAGAGTCGACTCATAGTGCATCAAACGAGTCGTCTTGATAACGAGTCATTAGGTGTTTCGCGATGACGCAGCCACGAAACACAAGCCTCGCCAGTAGTTACACGCGCAAACCAGGGAGATTTGAAACCTGCGGCCCCGCCCACTAACACAGAAAAAACACTAGACACACACACACAGACGCCGCAGGTCGAATGAAGTCATGCTGTGCTCAGATGGATAATATTGACAGTCTCTACCCAAAGATGAGTTGTGAACTGTGAAGAGTCAGTGGTTGAGGTTTATTCACTAGTGTAAGTAAGTGCGATTAAAATTGTTGCCTCGTTTAACTTGCAAATTATGTATTTATTGTGTTTTGTTACTTGTTAACCTGGTACAGTACACGCGGTTACTCTTTATATTCTCTTATCGCATGTAAGCCACGTTAAAAACGCGACGCGTGCCGCTTTGTTTACGGATTTAACGTTAAAGGCTTTTTTGAGCTCGCGTTCCACTTCCGTTTGTCGTTGCTATGGCGATCGAAAGCTAGGAGACAGAAGACTCGTGTCCTGAGGAGGAACGTGATGTGTTTATGTGTGTGTGTGTGTGTGTGTGTGTGTGTGTTTGTGTGTGTGTGTGAGAGAGAGAGAGAGAGAGAGAAAAAGAACAGGTCGAGTTTGTGACGCCTAGGGGCTAGGAGACAGGAGACTCGCGTCGCTTTCCCTTGTTCTTCTGAGGAGCGTTGTGTGTGTGTGAGAGAGAGAGAGAGAGAGAGAGAGAGAGAGAGACTCGCGTCGCTTTCCCTAGTTTTTCTGAGGAGCGTTGTGTGTGTGTGTGTGTGTGTGTGTGTGTGTGTGTGTGTGTGTGTGAGTGAGAGAGAGAGAGAGAGACTCGCGTCGCTTTCCCTAGTTCTTCTGAGGAGCGTTGTGTGTGTGTGTGTGTGAGAGAGAGAGAGAGAGAGAGAGAGAGAGAGGGAGAGGGAGAGGCTAGGAGACTCGCGTCGATCTCCCCAGTTCTTCTGAGGAGGGTTGTGTGTGTGTGTGAAAAAAGCCTTACACTATGAAGCGCGTGTGCACTGTGACTACTTTTATATAGTTGATTACCAGCTGGGCATTTCACTCTGTCTCGTGCTGAAGCCTGTCAGTGTCGACCAATCGCAGCAGGCTGTCATCGGTCCAATCAGCGCAGATTAGCTTCGCGCTGAGGAGGGGTTTGGGAACAAATGAATCGCTGAACGATTCATATGGGAGTCATTGGAATAATTAGGTAAAAATAAATGCAGATTATAAGACCATCAAAGTGGTTTATGACCTTGCATGCATATTAGACTGTTGTTGGAGACCCTTACAACCTAAATATGACCCTATTTCATGTATAATATGGGCTCTTTAAATTTCGGAACCTCCGCAAACCGACTCTCAGCAGTCCGTCACCTCGGTAAACCAGGAGGACAGCCAATCGCGAGCGAGTGAACCCAAAGACGTCATCGAAGTGAGTCATCACCCAATCAGGAGGGAAATTCGACTTCAGAAAAAGGGCACAAGTAACAAACTAATGTTGTCTCTTGTTGATCTAGTGCAGATTGATCTTAAGCAGTTAAAGACAAGCCAAATCTCTGCTTTTGTGGTTTCTCATGTGTGATTCTAAGACCTAGTAAGAAGTACTCTAATTAATTTGGGACGGTTGTTCAACTCATTTTGCATTCTCTGAACTGCCTCTGTGTGTATGTGTGAATGTGTGTGTGCGTTTGTTTGTTTGCTTATTACGTATAAGTTTCATGTATCGTAGTGTAGCACAATAAATCTTTCTTCTCATTTTGTAAGAATGGTTTTTTTTTTGTTTATGTGCTTCTAAGTTATTGCTTCGAGCTGTAGATCTGTTACCTCGCTAAAAGTTAACCCAATAATGTGTTATGTTATTATCGTTGGCCATGTAAATAATATTAACAAGATTGGTAAGATACGATGTCTTCTATTTGCTGTACAAATCGTAGATAAAGTGTGAATCTTTTAATCTGATTCAATCTGACTCAACTGAGTCGAATCAAAAATTCGGATCTTCAGGATCCGATTCATTAAAATGAGCTAATAAATCCCTGATCTTATAACGTAGGCTGATCCCCTACACTATTGATAATAAACATCTTTGTCAATCTTGTCGGGTTTCCTTTTAAACAACACATTTTGTCTTGAATGAGCCTAAAAAATAAAAATAAAAAAATCAATCGAATGCTTTTATTGTAGATCTGTGTTTTGTGAGATTCATTCACTGCTCTTTAATCAGAATGTTTAAATTATATAGTGAGAAAAAGGTTAATGAGATTTGATAACTCGATTCTATTTCTTTATAAAAGCAATTAATTTTAACAAGCTAATCTGTTTACAAATTTATTTACAGCTTTTTAATCTATACTATTTAATCCATCTTTTGTAAATAATAATAATAACAATAATAACATATTGCTGACAGTTTCACCTGTTTATTTACAATGAAACAACTCTAGATGAACAGATTTAGTCATTTGGGGATTTTTTTTTGTGGGGGGTGGGGGGTATCCTTTATTTTCACATCCCATTGTTGACAGGTATGAGGACTGTATCTCGTGTTCGTTTCATACAAATTACAAAACAAAAAAACTTTTGTATTCAAGTGCATATGGTTTATTTAAAAGTATAGATTTCAAGCTTTATCTGGATATATTTCTTATGTTTGTGAAGCAAGTATTCGCTGAGATTCCACTGCATTTGTTGACCACCATAAAAGCTTACGTCCGGTCCGAGTTTTGCCCCCAGCGAAATGTCAGTCTATAGCGATTGTTGATTGGCTCCTGTACTAGTAGGCTTCATTCGGCATATTGACCATTACGCTTTTCCCCATTTGAAACTATATGAGTGACACAGTTTGTGTATTCTATAGTCTTTGATAGAAGTAACTAACATTTTTCGAAATATCTCTTTTTTTTAACATTGGTTGCATGTTTTGCTAAATTATAGTATGTGTGTATTTATTATTTTATTGTATGGATGTTTCGCAGTGTTGGGTTGCAGCTGGAAGGGCATCCGCTACGTAAAACATATGCTGGATAAGTTGGCGGTTCATTCCACTGTGACAACCCCAGATTAATAAAGGGACTTAGCCGAAAAGAAAATAAATGAATGAATATTTCACATGAATTATAATAATCATGCTTATTATGAGTGTGATGAGCTTTGCATCGGCCCTGGTGATGTGAAGTCCTTTTTGGTTCCCCAAAGAATCTATTAGTTCTTCAAATAACCATGTTTCCACTATAAAGACTCTTCTGTAGAATGAAAAGGTTTTGTGGATGCCAAAGGAACTGCTGATGCCGATAATGAACTTCATTTTTAAGAATGTGTTGAGTAGACTTCCATTTGAAGCACATCTATATTCCACAGGTGATGCGCTCTCACGCCTCCGCTATAATCAGAAAGGTTTCCAGCGACGTTAATGTCATCATTAGCAGCCAACGCTCAAAGAGAGGATGAGCGCTTCGCTCGGGGGAGAGAAGAGAGCAATTTCATGTAAATCAACGAAACGTGAAGAGTCTCCACCAAAAATAAAGTACATATGTGTTTTAGGCCAATGGTGTCAAACACACAGCCCACAAAGGGATTTAATCCAGACGATTCAAACAACAATATAAAGTAATAACTAAAATGTTACTTAAAATGCTAAATAAAAAGTATCAAAGGGATAGTTCACCCAGAAATTTAAATTCATTTGTCATTGAAATATTTGGTAACACTTTACAATAACAGTACATGAATAATGATGTGTTAATATGTAAACTAAACATTACTTTATTATGTACTAATGATGAGCTGATGTATGTGCTAATCAGGAACTAACTTTAAACACAACATGCGTCACATTAGTTCATCTGTGAATAACAGCTACCTTAATTACTTGGTAGAGCATTATTGTTTGTTAATTAATGTATTACTCACCTCATTACTTCATTATAAACTCATGATATGTTAAAGGGCACCTAGTTTACCCCTTTTTTAAGATTTAATATTAATATTATGGTTCTTCTGAGTGTGCCAGATTAGGTTCAAAACACAACTCAGATTAATGTGTTAAAGAGTGTCATGTTGGGGGTGTGTACACAGGTCGTTGTTTTAGGGGTGTGTAGCTTCACATGAAAATTAGTTTCGACTTCCCGTCCAATTTACCAAGGGGGCGGAGCCAAGAGCTCCCCCACTCTGTGTATGGCAACAGACAGGCAGACAAAAGAAGCGACATGAGTGAGAGGACCAGCATTCAGCCGTACATGTACGACTCGGACACTGACCAACCAGAGAGTACAGAATCATTTGTGTCTTTGTATAGTTTTACAGCCAACTGTGTGCTAGTTTAAAGTTCCGAGCTTATACACTGAGACTAATAACCAGGCACCCTGAATTAACTTTGACTGAGGCTATAACTAAAGGGCGTCACACACTGGTTGCGCTGCTCAGAGCCGCGACACGGCACACCAGACGTGCACATTCGCATGTTACTTAAAATGAAAACTATTCAGATGGCGCTCTGTGGTGCGGCAGAGATTTGAACAGTGTCCTGAGTCGTGGCTGGGCGCTGCGGACAGCCGCCGACTTGCGGCGCAGATGTGTGTACCCTGATAGAAACCTATGTTTAAAACTCTAAAATGTATGGTGCTGCGTGGCGCAACAGTGTGCGTCGCCGAGCGGCGCTTCTGGTGTGCGACCTGCTTAAGGCAAGTTCGTTATTTCCATTGAAGGGATGGGCACGTGAGGCAACACGCTCGCACTTTCCAGCTGCACCTAGATGACAGGGAGCTTCTGTGACCACGGGAAATGCAAACGGCTGAAGTTTAAGGTAGACGCAATGAAAAGTACACATGTTTGCAAACCCACCTAAAGTTACAAACAATGGCACAGATGAGAGCGATCATGTGGTGAATGTTGATCTTGTGTTGAGCCCAATGAGCCTTACATCTTAAAATAGAGCAAGGATGTTCCTTTGGTGACATCGCTTTGACTCACATGCTGAAAATGGCGGATGTAAAACATTAAACTGAGGATATGATGATGCGTGCATGTCAATCAATATTGGTGGGTGGGGGGACCGCACTCCTACGTCAAGTTGCAGTCGATCTCAAAACCGCTCCAATTGGTCCACCGTTTTTATGTTGTTAAATTAAAAAAAAAAATTGGGTGTGTTTATATCACCCCAATATGATGGTCTATACACTGTACCTACACATATGTCTGTCCAAACAGCTTGAAAA
>NC_079450.1:8857157-8867157 GCF_903798145.1 Danio aesculapii | reverse complement strand
TGCGTCAGTCTTTTCTTCATCTAATAAATGACTTGCGCCTCAGAAGGCAATCCTGACACACGGTGAACGTGCGCTGGCGTTTAAAGGTGTCAGACGCGGAGCACAGACGCTCTTGATTCTGGAGGTCATTAATGATATAATACCACTAATACTTAAATAGTAAGGGGTTTACGAAGACCAAAACAACAGTTCAGATGGTTTACAGTGTGCTCAGCCTGCTGGTTTGTCCATTTACGCACATTTTCATCATCACATGATCTCTTATCACAAAATCACATGACCTTTTTTAATGCGCATACTGAAATTTGTGCAGTAAAAGTGTTTCCATCGTAGTTTAAGCACATCTTTTCTTATCGAATAAAAAGTTTATCCTACTCAGTTATGCGCATTTTCAAAATTTATGCACATCATGGCGTTTCAATCAACCATTTTTTTTATGCGCATATCCATATCCATATGGAAATGCTCATTAAAAACAGTTGATGGAAACATAGCTAATGTTTGTTATAGTGCTATTTACTAGAGGTGTGAACCTGTACTGGTCTCACGGTTCGTTTCCGATTATCATGCCATCGAGTCGGTTCAATTTAATATTTCGGTGCATCACGGTGCATTGACGATGCTTTCCCATACAAAGTGTTGTATTTTAGGGGGTGGCTATAACAAGCTGTCTGTATAAACACACACACAAACATGGACACAGAACCACGCTGTCTCTCGTTCACACACATACACAAACATAGGCAGCACCAAACAAACACACACACACACACACACACGCACGCACACATGCGCACTCACACACACACCACACGCGCTTGCTTGCTCGCTCGCTCGGGAGCAATATTGTGAGACCGCCCACTCCTGTTAAAATTACACCAGAGTTACCGACCGCTCCCATGCTTTATTCGGAAATTTATTCCCGCGCCGCATGAAATCTGGTTGGGTCCCGCGACAATGCACAGGTACAGCCGTGGGAATGCATACAGCTGAGAGGAAAAGAGAGGGGAGGAAAAGTCACGCTAGCAGCCGAGAGGAAAAGTTGCCAGAAGGTGAAATGGGCCACAGTGAGAGAGAGAGAGAAATGGAGTACTTTCATTCCCTCAATCGCAGAGAAATAGGGGCTTCTGCTGTAAGTGCCAGTGAAAGACTTTCCAGAAAACACACACACAGTGAATTTTTTAAGTAGGTGGCGCCTGTAGTGTTGTAAATACCCGCGCTCACCTCCCTCGCGACAGAGCGCATATGAGATAAATGATGTCAGTACATAATAACCGGTTATGATTATTACTGAACCGATACCGAATTGTCCGCGTCTGCATCGCGGTGCACCAAAGAAACAATTAATTTCCAAACCCTTACTATTTACGTTATGTTTTGTCATTAAACTAAATGAAAATCTACATTATCAATGATGTAAAAGGTCCCTTATGAAATTGAAAATAGCCACATCAATCTTTCGCCATAAAACTGTGTCGCTGTGGCGACCCCTGAAAAATCAAGGACTAAGCTGAAGGAAAATGAATGAATGAATTAAAGCTCTACCCTGTAATAGTTTTTGTTTATAATGTATATTTTATATACAGAGTTTGATGATAACATATTAAATGTCCATCATTTTATAGAATTATGAATGAAGCTATTCAGTAATAGTTGAAAAAACACAGCACAGACTCATTTGATCAAAAAAGTCATTATAAAAAGTATTCTGAAAGCAATATCTGGACTTGAACTGATCATGTATAAAGTTTGTTTTTTATTAGACAGAATAAATGCCTTTTGTGGACGACTGAGCTTTGTAACTTTGCATATTTTATATTATTACAAAATTACAAAAGCATCAAACTGCCTTCTTAATATCGATCCATTTGCATAGAAATGTTAAAAGGGAACACGTCAAAAAAAAAAAAAAAAACAACCTAATTAATTCCAAGGATGAGAATGAAGATGAAAACTGACGGTGCAAGGTTATCCGGGGAAAACAGTTTTCCATTATAAAATCGCAACTACTTGTGGCTGCTTAGGAAATGATAGCGCATTGTTTGGTTGGTGAGGGCGTAAGGACGGCGGCGTTGCTCCCAGTGCCTGCTGATTCTCTCATAGGAGCATTTCTATTAAATTGCATGAGGACACACAGCTAGGAGGAAAGTATTCTGTCAACTTGCATCAAGAGATTTGCCCGAGATTCGCATTTACTCGAAATTGCATTTCATGGGGCTCTTTTCCACACTGTGTGAACGCTCCTGTATCCATTAGCTTCCAGCACATTTATTTTTAATAAAACCCGCTCAAATCTCTGGGCTCTGTTCCACACAAGAGTGAGCGACTTCTAAAGACCACCATGGAACTAAACAAATGACTGATCTGGAATGAAGAAACTCACACAAAATAGTCATACTCGTGTAAAAGAAGACAGCAGACTAAAATCACAGATGATTTCAACTTGTTGACTTGTTACTTGATAAATCAAAACTGCATAATCTACAGCACTTTGAATTCTTAGTTTGTTGTTATTTATTAAAATATAAGAGCATATAAAATATTAAATATAATATACATTATATTCCATTGCAATATAGTATTCATTCTTTTTCCTTTTTGCTTAGTCCCTATATTAATCCAGCAATATAATATATTCAATATTTATTGACACTATTAATTGCGAAGAATATTATATTATATTATATTATATTATATTATATTATATTATATTATATTATAATACATTATTATATTATATTATATTATATTATATTATATTATATTATATTATATTATATTATATTATATTATAATACATTATTATATTATATTATATTATATTATATTATATTATATTATATTATATTATATTATATTATATTATGTTGTGTTATTTTATATTATTATATTATATTATATTATATTATATTTTAATACATTATTATATTATGTTATGTTATGTTATATTATGTTATGTTATAATATAATATATTATATTATATTATACTATATTATATTATATTATATTATGTTATATTATATTATAATACATTATTATATTATATTACATTATATTATGTTGTGTTATATTATATTATATTATATTATATTATAATATAATATTTTATTATATTATATTATATTATATTATATTATATTATATTATATTATATTATATTATATTTTAATACATTATTATATTATATTATGTTATGTTATGTTATATTATATTATATTATATTATATTATATTACATTATATTATATTATATTATGTTATATTATATTATATTATATTATGTTGTGTTATTTTATATTATTATATTATATTATATTTTAATACATTATTATATTATGTTATGTTATGTTATAATATAATATATTATATTATATTATATTATATTATATTTTAATACATTATTATATTATATTATGTTATGTTATGTTATATTATATTATATTATATTATATTATATTATATTATATTATATTATATTATATTATATTATATTTTAATACATTATTATATTATATTATATTATATTATATTATATTATATTATATTATATTATATTATAATACATTATTATATTATATTACATTATATTATGTTGTGTTATTTTATATTATTATATTATATTATATTATATTATATTATATTATATTATATTATATTATATTATATTATATTATATTATTTTATATTATATTATATTATTTTATATTATATTATATTTTAATACATTATTATATTATGTTATGTTATGTTATGTTATATTATAATATATTATATTATATTATAATACATTATTATATTATATTACATTATATTATGTTGTGTTATATTATATTATAATATAATATAATATAATATTTTATTATATTATGTTATATTATATTATATTTTAATACATTATTATATTATATTATGTTATGTTATGTTATATTATATTACATTATATTACATTATATTATATTATATTTTAATACATTATTATATTATGTTACATTATATTATATTATATTATATTATATTATATTATATTATATTTTAATACATTATTATATTATGTTACATTATATTATATTATATTATATTATATTATATTATATTTTAATACATTATTATATTATATTACATTATATTATATTATATTATATTATATTTTAATACATTATTATATTATATTATATTATATTATATTATATTATATTATATTATATTATATTATATTATATTATAATAGAAATGTAATAATGCAATCCAATATAATATACTCAATACTATTAATTAAAGAATATTATTATCACATATGATATTACGTTATATTATCATAATATTAAATGATGAGGAAAAAATATATCCTATTTTCTTCTATTATACAATAATAATAATTATTATACAATTTTAGATATATAATTAAAGCAAATCCTTACATTAATTAATACAGATAACTAATATAGCATTGTAAATATTTAACTGATGATATATGTAAAACATTTGTGAAATGTATCAAACGAGGAGTGTAGGAGGAATGCAACTAATTTTGTATTAAAAGTAGGATAAAATTATGTATTTAACAAAGCAGAACAAACATTATGAACAACCCTGGGACGTGTCTAAAAATCCTGCTCACTAAGTTTTGGAACGAAGCCTTGATCTCGGCCTGGTCATCTGGTCATAACACCTTGATTACCTGCATGCAAGTATAATCCCAGAACAGTATATTCCCGCAATATGGATATTACCTTGACACTGTATCCTTTGATAAGCGCATTAGTCCTAAATATAAAGCAGAATTACAGCGCTTTAGAACAATATATATCATGAAAATCCATATACAACTGAAGTCAAAATTATTAGCCCCCCAGAATATTTTTTCCTCAATTTCTGTTTAATGGAGAGAAGGTTTTTTTCAACACATTTCTAAACATGATAGTTTTAATAACTCATTTCTAATAACTGATTTATTTTATCTTTGCCATGATGACAGTGAATAATATTTCACTAGATATTTTTCAAGATACTAGTATTCATCTTAAAGTGTATTGAAAAGTTTGTATGTTAATTAGGTTAACCAGGCAGGTTAGGGTAATTAGGCAAATTATTGTATAGTGATGATTTGTTCGGTAGACAATTATAAATTCTAAAAAATATTGCATAAGAAGCCTAATAACATTGGTTTTATTTTATTCTAGCCAAAATAAAACAAAGAAGACTTTCACCAGAAGAAAAAGTATAAGCAGATATACTGTGAAAAATTCCTTTCTGTTTAAACAACTGTATAAATAAAAACTTGAATTGATTTAAATGGCTGCTGTCTTCCCAAGCAGCAGGGGGCAGTGTTGAGCAGACAGATTTGTATGTGTGTGTTTGTGTGTGAGTGGACATACCGACACATGCTGGCACAGTGCCGTTCCACTGGGCGAGTGAGTTGGGCACTGCCTCACACCTGATGGCACTGGCACCATGGAGAGTATAACCTGGGTTACACTCGAAAAGCACAACCGTTCCCAATCCAAAGTCATTCCCAATGCGCTTCCCGTAGCGAGGCTCGGGTACAGAGCTGCACTGAGAGGCACTGGTCCTCGGAACAGCTGCACAAATAAAAGAAGAAAAAATGTTTTACTTTAAACCACTATGCAAATTAGAGCTGCACAATTTATCACAAAAGTATTGTCATCGCGGTACACTGTAAAAAAATAAATAAATAAATAAAAATAAAAAATATGCTAGGTTCCACATAATTCTTTCATGTTATCCCAACAGAAATTGATTAAGATCACATACCTGTTTTAACAAATTTAACAGGATTGAACCTAAAACAATTAAGTTGTCCTAAAAAAACTCAAGAATTGTTTAATTTCAGCCTATTTTAAATAAGTAGCTTAAACAAGCCGCAAAAAAAAAATGTAATATACACTCTACCTGACAAAAGTCTTGTCGTCTATCCAAATTTTAGGAACAGTAAGTAATAACTTGACTTCTAGTTGATCATTTGGTGTCAGAAGTGGTTTATATGAAAGGCAAAAGCCTCTAGATTACACTTATTTTACCAAAATAAAATATGATCATGCCTTGATTTTTAATTATTTAATTAGGACAATAAAGTCTGGAATGGGACACTAAAGGACAGTAAAGTCATCTGGAATGGCAAAGAAAGCATTCTTGCAAGACCCCCAGAGTTCATCAAGATTCTTTGGATTCATCTTCAATGCCTCCTCCATCTTACCCCAGACATGCTCAATAATGTTCATATCTGGTGACTGGGCTGGCCAATCCTGGAGCACCTTGACCTTCTTTGCTTTCAGGAACTTTGGTGTGGAGGCTGAAGTATGAGGAGCTGCTATCCTGCTGAAGAATTTGCCCTCTCCTATGGTTTGTAATACAATGGGCAGCACAAATATTTTGATTGTCATCCACTCTGCAGATCTCTCACACGCCCCCATACTGAATGTAACCCCAAACCATGATTTTTCCTTCACCAAACTTGACAGATTTTTGAGTCCATGCTGGTTCCAATAGGTCTTCTGCAGTATTTGCAATGATTGGGATGCAGTTCAACAGCTGACTCATCAGAAAAATCAACCTTCTGCCACTTTCCCAAACGATCAACTAGAAGTCAAGTTATTATTTGTTGCTCTTACAACTGGTTATTTATCTAGGTTTGACAGATGGGGTCTAGCCATCTTTAATGCTTTCTGTTTTAGTAAATGCAGCTTTGCGGAGTATAAAATGGATTTTTTAAAACTTCACAGTACTTTAAAAGTACAGATATAGACAATATTATTAGCCATACTGTGTTATTTTATTCCTTTTCAATTATTTCCCAATTACTGTTTATTAAAAAGCAAGGCAATTTTCACAACATTTCTTTTATTATATCTCCGGAAATCCTTATATATTTTAGTTTGGCTGAATTAAAAGCAGGGTCATACTTTACTTTGATGGTTCGCTTGTTGAATTTAAGTTAGATTGCATCTACATGCCAACTAATTCTCATTAGATTATAAGTAGACTGTTAGGTTGGGGTTAGGGTTAGTGTAAGTTGACATGTACTTGCAAAGTTTCTTATAGTCAATTACATGTCTGTTAAAGGAGCATATCAGCAGATATAAGCAGACAGTCTACTAATACTCAAATGGACCATCAAAATAAAGTGTTACCAAAGGCAGTTTTTACATTTTTAAATACTTTTTTAAGGTCAATAGAATAAGAAATATCAACTCTTTACAATATTGATAATACTAACTGTTTATTGAAATGCAAGGGAACATATTAGAATGATTTCTGAAGGATTGTATGACACTAAAGACTAAAAATTCAGCATGGCATTACAGGAATAAATTACACTTGAAAATGTATTCAAATAAAAATAACCCCACAGATTTTATATTGTTAGAAGAATTAACAATATTGCCGTTTTTAAGGTAGTTTTGATCAAATAAATGTAGCCTTGGTCCATACTGCATTATATGACACTAAAAACTGAAATAATTATGCTAAAAAAAAGCATGGAATTAAAGGAAAGAATTAAATATATTCAAATAAAATAAACATTCATTTTATATTGTGAGAATATCTGACAATATAGCAGTTTTGATTAAATAAATGCAGCCTTGGCACATACTGCAAAAATAGCATGAAATATTTTCCAACACAGTCTTAAATGAAGCTTACTACAGATACAGTGAGAAGTGCATACCTTGATACACAAAATGAAAGCCTTTAGCTGTGTTGGGTCCCTCTGTTTTGAACCTGATGGTGATTTCATTGGCAGAGCTCAGCGGCAACGGCTCTCCTATGAAATGAGAAATTTGAGGAGGTGAAGAAAAGAAAAACAGTTCTGTTATCTCTGCAGCTGCAACTACGCTATAAATGAGATCATCAATACGACTGCTGAGCACTGCCACATCAACAGGGTTAAAGGAAATGATGGGTCTTCAGTCCGCCAACAATAGAGCTCCAAACCTCAGAGACTACAAGTGAACAATTGTATTTTGCATCTTTTTCTTTTTTAATACAATAGGTTTAATCACAAATTAGATTATGTTCAGCATCAGCATGAATTGTTAACTGTTAAAGGGTTAGTTCACACAAAAATATCAATTTCCTCATCATTCACTCTCCCTTATGTGGTTTTAAACCTTTATAAGTGTCTTTCTTCTGTTGAACACAAAAGAATATATTTTGTAGAATGCTGAATGTTGGCACACACTGACTTCCATATTAGGAAAAATATATTATGGAAGTCAATGGGTGCCAGATACCACCATTATAAAAAAAATATCTTCTTTTTTCTTCAGCAGAAGACAAAGTAAAATAGGCTTTGAACAAGTGAAGTGTGATTAAACGATGACAGGTTTATTTTTGTGTTTTTTGGAGAACTATCCCTTTGAATTGTATTTGAAATCAACCCTTTTAAAAATTAAGGTTCACATCACATTCTTTAAAGAACCTTACACATTCCAACCCAGGCTCATTCTGAAAACGTACTCCTATATACATTTCCGGAGATCGCGAAATATGTTCCAGGAGGTACGTTTCTTGCTGTTCGAGGTACGTTTGTTGTCGTGAATCCACCAGAGGCTGCTGTGTATGCTTTTTTAGATCTAAAATTTCTCTTGTAAGTGCCATTCGTGCCTGCTGTTCTTGCGTAAATCCACCAGAGGCCGCTGCCAGCTGACTGACCGACCGATCAACAAACCCACCCTCTTTCCTCTCTAAACCCAACTAATAGTGTTTTTAAAACCACATTCTCACCCTGTTATTTACTTGTCTATTTCATTGGCTTCTGTTTTTGCCTTACCCGCTTTCTGGAACCGTCCTTCACCAGACTCAAACGTCATCGCCTTGGTCAACTCCTCTCCGCGTCTCAAGTCTATTGACCTACATGGAGAGCTAACTAGACAAACTGGTAACAGCGGAAAAGCCATCCACATGGAGGTAAGCAGTCATCTATTAAGCGCGAAAAGGAATGGTATTAAACCGCCCCGTACCGTTCCTTTTAAAGAGAAAATGCAGCCATTCGTACTTCCAACTACATAATTCACGATCTCTAGAATTGTATATAGGGCTATGTTTTCAGAATGAGCTTGTGTTTAAACATTCACTTAACCTTTCCATTGAAAAGTGTCTTAATAGAATTTAATAATTTATTTTGTGGAATATTAAATTATTCTTTGTACAACGAACGTCCCTTTTATAGCATTAGTTCAAAACTGTACTGAATAGACAGCTTGATCTCGCGAGGATTTTATTTTACATTTTGTCAGTTTAGTGGCTAATTCATATTGAGTTCAGTCCTATGAAAATATTTAAATGCATTAGTATTTTTAAAAGGAGGCATGGCACCAAACCCCACCCCTAAATTTTAGTCCTAAAAAATAATAAATTATACAAACGAGATTATTCAATTTCATACAAATTAGACACAAAAATCAAATACGTGGTGGGAGATAAATCTAAAAATATTTCTACATCAGAAAAGCATATCACCACCATGGCCCAATGGTAGTTTATGAATTATTAACTTTTGGCCCCGATGGCCTTCCATAATTTGAGGCCTCGGTCGTTGATGCAATGACACTGTCCAACTGGATATTAGCATGATCACATAATCTATACATTTCTTTCCTTTTTTTGATTTTTATCACATTTCATAACCCTGTGTGGTAACTTTACTTGAAGGGGTGTTCATAAGATTGTCATGAAACCTTTATAATAATGACGCATGTCATGAATATGAATGAGATTACATAAAAGTGTCATTCCCTCATTTATGTTTTAAATGCAAAGTTGACATGTGAGATGACTTTGTTATGATATCTTGACATAGATCTGGCATAAATATGTCATAAACATGATTACCATGGGATCGTTATAATAGTGTATAGAGTTTTGTAACAGCTTCATTAATATTTTACACAGTGGTAAAAATTGTTTATATAATTTATATAAACTAATAGGGTATAAATTTATATAAAATATTTTTAAATGTCATTACATTATTAGTGAT